>NC_065451.1:46598213-46905528 GCF_917563875.1 Diabrotica virgifera virgifera | reverse complement strand
TTCATGCACTATTACGAACCTTATCGCATGAACTTACTGAGATAATTATTGTTGGTTTTTAACTCTTAAACTGCTCCTTTCCTTGGCGGTGTATTATTTGAAATTTTTGTTGCAAGAAGTGCGTAGGAGTGGTCTACTGTAAGAGAAATGACATATACTCTTGGCTAATTAGCAAAATACAAGGAAAAGTTATTTACCAGCAATATTATTGCTGAAATCGAATCTTATGATTGTATATATTAATAATATAGGTATGTGAAGTCCGCAGATAGTGTGCTACTTTTTTTTATAAACAAAATGGCGCCCGAAAATCGTGTTTTTTTCAATTTTTGCTCTATAACTCCAAAGATTTTAACTATACACCAAAAACACCCAAATAAACATTCACCGTAATTAAATTCTGCATAGAGACGTGTTTTTCCCGATTTACTTCGACAAAAATTTCTCACAAGTTCGTTAATTTTCAACTAAAATTTTAGATAAGCAATTGTTTATTAATAGTTAAATAGCTTGGTAATATAAAAGCTCTTTTCGTATAGATAATAATTCCAGAAACCGATGGAAACTGAATGAACAGTTTAGCAACAATTGAATTGTTAATTAAAAATTTCCGGTCGCTATAATATCCACAATAATTATGATACATAAGAATAACTATGATTTTTGTATAAAAATACACTGTATCTATCTAATGTACTTTAAAGAATTGAAATTGGACTATTTAGGCGGCCTCAGGAATATTTTAAAATCATAAACAATTTTTTGGCTTACCAACAAATGGAATATCTCGGGAAATATTAAATTAAATTAAATCTTGAAAACGGTATCGAAAAAAAAAAGCGGCAGGATGCTTCTTCTAAAAAAAACGTTTAATTCTAGTAAGTGGTTCCTGAGATACAATCGATCAAAGTTGATCGGCATTTACGGCAAAGATATAAACAATAGGATCATAATTTTCGAACCATTACCTTTTTATTTTTGTCCTCTTTCTCCATATCAATTTTAATATCTTTAGAGGTCTCATAACATATATTTTTATAATAAAAACTATCGATATTCAGAGTGAAAATTGCCAAAAATAGCAAAATTCCAATCAAAAATTAGGTTGGAGAAGATGTAATCTCAAAGTTCAAAATCGGTATACGTTAAAAAAAATGCATTTTCTCGGCTTCCCATTGAGCAATTTTCTTCATTCTTTTTTTTCCCAAGTAACTCGAGTAGAACCATCTAACTGACGCACTATTAAATATCAAACTTTATTTTGTTTTCATATAATAGATTAATTTATTTATACGAAAAGAAAACTACATATTTTTTCCAGTTGTAGAATTTTTATAGATAAGCGTAAGTACTACAATTGTAACTTTTAACGTTAAAAAGACAAATATTCTCAAGACTAAGGACTAAGTTTTCACTCTAATGGCATATAACATATCCCACCAGAATGAAAACAATGGGAACCTTCTCTGGTTACACCTCCGAGGCTTCTACAATTTGCAAGCCATACGGATGCTGAGACTAAGGAAGATGAGGGAATTCTACAATTTACAATTCACGTCACATCTGCTCAGCGCGGTAAAGTTCCAACGAGACTGGTTCCCTTCATACTCCACACAGAGTAAATGTAAATCAAAAATGAATAACCATTTTCAATTTCGTTGCAAAACGAAAATACAGCCGAACCATATTCCAGTCCAATCAGAGAGTGCTGCAAGCACCTCTACCGGTTTCGAAACTTATTAGTCTCTCATCAGGAGGCACATATGCTGCTCTCCCTGATCCAACCAAAACAAACCCCAGCGTGCAGTCCCGAATTGCAACGAACGAAATGGCATAGATGCCCTAGCGGCAACTGCTAGCAAAAGACTAAGTTTTCACTCTAATGGCATATAACATATCCCACCAGAATGAAAACAATGGGAACCTTCTCTGGTTACACCTCCGAGGCTTCTACAATTTGCAAGCCATACGGATGCTGAGACTAAGGAAGATGAGGGAATTCTACAATTTACAATTCACGTCACATCTGCTCAGCGCGGTAAAGTTCCAACGAGACTGGTTCCCTTCATACTCCACACAGAGTAAATGTAAATCAAAAATGAATAACCATTTTCAATTTCGTTGCAAAACGAAAATACAGCCGAACCATATTCCAGTCCAATCAGAGAGTGCTGCAAGCACCTCTACCGGTTTCGAAACTTATTAGTCTCTCATCAGGAGGCACATATGCTGCTCTCCCTGATCCAACCAAAACAAACCCCAGCGTGCAGTCCCGAATTGCAACGAACGAAATGGCATAGATGCCCTAGCGGCAACTGCTAGCAAAAGACTAAGTTTTCACTCTAATGGCATATAACATATCCCACCAGAATGAAAACAATGGGAACCTTCTCTGGTTACACCTCCGAGGCTTCTACAATTTGCAAGCCATACGGATGCTGAGACTAAGGAAGATGAGGGAATTCTACAATTTACAATTCACGTCACATCTGCTCAGCGCGGTAAAGTTCCAACGAGACTGGTTCCCTTCATACTCCACACAGAGTAAATGTAAATCAAAAATGAATAACCATTTTCAATTTCGTTGCAAAACGAAAATACAGCCGAACCATATTCCAGTCCAATCAGAGAGTGCTGCAAGCACCTCTACCGGTTTCGAAACTTATTAGTCTCTCATCAGGAGGCACATATGCTGCTCTCCCTGATCCAACCAAAACAAACCCCAGCGTGCAGTCCCGAATTGCAACGAACGAAATGGCATAGATGCCCTAGCGGCAACTGCTAGCAAAAGACTAAGTTTTCACTCTAATGGCATATAACATATCCCACCAGAATGAAAACAATGGGAACCTTCTCTGGTTACACCTCCGAGGCTTCTACAATTTGCAAGCCATACGGATGCTGAGACTAAGGAAGATGAGGGAATTCTACAATTTACAATTCACGTCACATCTGCTCAGCGCGGTAAAGTTCCAACGAGACTGGTTCCCTTCATACTCCACACAGAGTAAATGTAAATCAAAAATGAATAACCATTTTCAATTTCGTTGCAAAACGAAAATACAGCCGAACCATATTCCAGTCCAATCAGAGAGTGCTGCAAGCACCTCTACCGGTTTCGAAACTTATTAGTCTCTCATCAGGAGGCACATATGCTGCTCTCCCTGATCCAACCAAAACAAACCCCAGCGTGCAGTCCCGAATTGCAACGAACGAAATGGCATAGATGCCCTAGCGGCAACTGCTAGCAAAAGACTAAGTTTTCACTCTAATGGCATATAACATATCCCACCAGAATGAAAACAATGGGAACCTTCTCTGGTTACACCTCCGAGGCTTCTACAATTTGCAAGCCATACGGATGCTGAGACTAAGGAAGATGAGGGAATTCTACAATTTACAATTCACGTCACATCTGCTCAGCGCGGTAAAGTTCCAACGAGACTGGTTCCCTTCATACTCCACACAGAGTAAATGTAAATCAAAAATGAATAACCATTTTCAATTTCGTTGCAAAACGAAAATACAGCCGAACCATATTCCAGTCCAATCAGAGAGTGCTGCAAGCACCTCTACCGGTTTCGAAACTTATTAGTCTCTCATCAGGAGGCACATATGCTGCTCTCCCTGATCCAACCAAAACAAACCCCAGCGTGCAGTCCCGAATTGCAACGAACGAAATGGCATAGATGCCCTAGCGGCAACTGCTAGCAAAAGACTAAGTTTTCACTCTAATGGCATATAACATATCCCACCAGAATGAAAACAATGGGAACCTTCTCTGGTTACACCTCCGAGGCTTCTACAATTTGCAAGCCATACGGATGCTGAGACTAAGGAAGATGAGGGAATTCTACAATTTACAATTCACGTCACATCTGCTCAGCGCGGTAAAGTTCCAACGAGACTGGTTCCCTTCATACTCCACACAGAGTAAATGTAAATCAAAAATGAATAACCATTTTCAATTTCGTTGCAAAACGAAAATACAGCCGAACCATATTCCAGTCCAATCAGAGAGTGCTGCAAGCACCTCTACCGGTTTCGAAACTTATTAGTCTCTCATCAGGAGGCACATATGCTGCTCTCCCTGATCCAACCAAAACAAACCCCAGCGTTTGGTTGGATCAGGGAGAGCAGCATATGTGCCTCCTGATGAGAGACTAATAAGTTTCGAAACCGGTAGAGGTGCTTGCAGCACTCTCTGATTGGACTGGAATATGGTTCGGCTGTATTTTCGTTTTGCAACGAAATTGAAAATGGTTATTCATTTTTGATTTACATTTACTCTGTGTGGAGTATGAAGGGAACCAGTCTCGTTGGAACTTTACCGCGCTGAGCAGATGTGACGTGAATTGTAAATTGTAGAATTCCCTCATCTTCCTTAGTCTCAGCATCCGTATGGCTTGCAAATTGTAGAAGCCTCGGAGGTGTAACCAGAGAAGGTTCCCATTGTTTTCATTCTGGTGGGATATGTTATATGCCATTAGAGTGAAAACTTAGTCTTTTGCTAGCAGTTGCCGCTAGGGCATCTATGCCATTTCGTTCGTTGCAATTCGGGACTGCACGCTGGGGTTTGTTTTGGTTGGATCAGGGAGAGCAGCATATGTGCCTCCTGATGAGAGACTAATAAGTTTCGAAACCGGTAGAGGTGCTTGCAGCACTCTCTGATTGGACTGGAATATGGTTCGGCTGTATTTTCGTTTTGCAACGAAATTGAAAATGGTTATTCATTTTTGATTTACATTTACTCTGTGTGGAGTATGAAGGGAACCAGTCTCGTTGGAACTTTACCGCGCTGAGCAGATGTGACGTGAATTGTAAATTGTAGAATTCCCTCATCTTCCTTAGTCTCAGCATCCGTATGGCTTGCAAATTGTAGAAGCCTCGGAGGTGTAACCAGAGAAGGTTCCCATTGTTTTCATTCTGGTGGGATATGTTATATGCCATTAGAGTGAAAACTTAGTCTTTTGCTAGCAGTTGCCGCTAGGGCATCTATGCCATTTCGTTCGTTGCAATTCGGGACTGCACGCTGGGGTTTGTTTTGGTTGGATCAGGGAGAGCAGCATATGTGCCTCCTGATGAGAGACTAATAAGTTTCGAAACCGGTAGAGGTGCTTGCAGCACTCTCTGATTGGACTGGAATATGGTTCGGCTGTATTTTCGTTTTGCAACGAAATTGAAAATGGTTATTCATTTTTGATTTACATTTACTCTGTGTGGAGTATGAAGGGAACCAGTCTCGTTGGAACTTTACCGCGCTGAGCAGATGTGACGTGAATTGTAAATTGTAGAATTCCCTCATCTTCCTTAGTCTCAGCATCCGTATGGCTTGCAAATTGTAGAAGCCTCGGAGGTGTAACCAGAGAAGGTTCCCATTGTTTTCATTCTGGTGGGATATGTTATATGCCATTAGAGTGAAAACTTAGTCTTTTGCTAGCAGTTGCCGCTAGGGCATCTATGCCATTTCGTTCGTTGCAATTCGGGACTGCACGCTGGGGTTTGTTTTGGTTGGATCAGGGAGAGCAGCATATGTGCCTCCTGATGAGAGACTAATAAGTTTCGAAACCGGTAGAGGTGCTTGCAGCACTCTCTGATTGGACTGGAATATGGTTCGGCTGTATTTTCGTTTTGCAACGAAATTGAAAATGGTTATTCATTTTTGATTTACATTTACTCTGTGTGGAGTATGAAGGGAACCAGTCTCGTTGGAACTTTACCGCGCTGAGCAGATGTGACGTGAATTGTAAATTGTAGAATTCCCTCATCTTCCTTAGTCTCAGCATCCGTATGGCTTGCAAATTGTAGAAGCCTCGGAGGTGTAACCAGAGAAGGTTCCCATTGTTTTCATTCTGGTGGGATATGTTATATGCCATTAGAGTGAAAACTTAGTCTTTTGCTAGCAGTTGCCGCTAGGGCATCTATGCCATTTCGTTCGTTGCAATTCGGGACTGCACGCTGGGGTTTGTTTTGGTTGGATCAGGGAGAGCAGCATATGTGCCTCCTGATGAGAGACTAATAAGTTTCGAAACCGGTAGAGGTGCTTGCAGCACTCTCTGATTGGACTGGAATATGGTTCGGCTGTATTTTCGTTTTGCAACGAAATTGAAAATGGTTATTCATTTTTGATTTACATTTACTCTGTGTGGAGTATGAAGGGAACCAGTCTCGTTGGAACTTTACCGCGCTGAGCAGATGTGACGTGAATTGTAAATTGTAGAATTCCCTCATCTTCCTTAGTCTCAGCATCCGTATGGCTTGCAAATTGTAGAAGCCTCGGAGGTGTAACCAGAGAAGGTTCCCATTGTTTTCATTCTGGTGGGATATGTTATATGCCATTAGAGTGAAAACTTAGTCTTTTGCTAGCAGTTGCCGCTAGGGCATCTATGCCATTTCGTTCGTTGCAATTCGGGACTGCACGCTGGGGTTTGTTTTGGTTGGATCAGGGAGAGCAGCATATGTGCCTCCTGATGAGAGACTAATAAGTTTCGAAACCGGTAGAGGTGCTTGCAGCACTCTCTGATTGGACTGGAATATGGTTCGGCTGTATTTTCGTTTTGCAACGAAATTGAAAATGGTTATTCATTTTTGATTTACATTTACTCTGTGTGGAGTATGAAGGGAACCAGTCTCGTTGGAACTTTACCGCGCTGAGCAGATGTGACGTGAATTGTAAATTGTAGAATTCCCTCATCTTCCTTAGTCTCAGCATCCGTATGGCTTGCAAATTGTAGAAGCCTCGGAGGTGTAACCAGAGAAGGTTCCCATTGTTTTCATTCTGGTGGGATATGTTATATGCCATTAGAGTGAAAACTTAGTCTTTTGCTAGCAGTTGCCGCTAGGGCATCTATGCCATTTCGTTCGTTGCAATTCGGGACTGCACGCTGGGGTTTGTTTTGGTTGGATCAGGGAGAGCAGCATATGTGCCTCCTGATGAGAGACTAATAAGTTTCGAAACCGGTAGAGGTGCTTGCAGCACTCTCTGATTGGACTGGAATATGGTTCGGCTGTATTTTCGTTTTGCAACGAAATTGAAAATGGTTATTCATTTTTGATTTTTACAAATATTCTCATTTGAAAGCTGTATAATTATTTAAACAATCTTTATTTAAACAAATTCAAATTTTTTGCTATAATCAATAAATTAATTTATTATAACAAAACAAAAGCAAGTTTGACATTTAATAATGCATTAGTTATATGGATCTACTCGAGTTACTTGGGAACAAAAAAAAAATGAAGAAAATTGCTCCATGGGAAGGCGAGAAAATGCATTCTTTAAACGTATGCCGATTTTGAACTTTGAGATTACATTTTCTCCAACCTAATTTTTGATTGGAATTTTGCTATTTTTGGCAATTTTCGCTAGTAATATCGGTAGTTTTCATTGTAATAATATATGTTAAGAGTATTTTAAAGATATGAAAATTGGTGCGGAGAAAGAGGACCAAAATAAAAAGGTGAATGTTCGAAAATTATAATCCTATTGGTTTTATCTTTGCCGTAAATGCCGATCAATTTTGACCGGTTGTATCTCAGGAACCACTCATCACAATTAAAAGTTTTTCTTTTAAAAGAGGTATCCTGCTGCATTTTTTCCAATACTGTTTTCATGATTTAATTTAATTTAATATTTCCCCAGATATTCTATTTGTTTTTAAGCCAAAAAATTGTTTATAAATTTAAAATATTCCTGAGGTCGCTTTGATAGTCCAATGTCAGTTCTGTAAATTACATTAGATAGGTACACTGTCTTTTTATACAAAAATCGTAGTTATTCTTATGTATCGTAATTATTGTGGGTATTATAGCGACCGTAAATTTTTGATTAACAATGCAATTGTTGCTAAACTGTTCATTCATTGTCCATCGGCTTCTGGAATTTTAATCTATGCGATAAGAGCTTTTATATTGCCAAGTTATTTAATTATTGATAAACAATTACTTATCTAAAATTTTAGTTGAAAATTAAAGATTTTGTTGAAAAAACCCGCATTTTACGGGAAAAATTTTCGTCGAAAGAAATCGGGAAAAAACGTCTCTATGCAGAATTTATTTATGGTGAATTTTTATTTTGGCGTTTTTGGTGAAAAGTTAAAATCTTTGGAGTTATAGAGCAAAAATTAAAAAAAAACACGATTTTCGGGCGCCATTTTGTTTATAAAAAAAGTAGCACACCATCTGCGGACTTTGCATACCTATATTATTAATATATACAATCATAAGATTCGATTCCAGTAATAAAATTGCTGGTAAATAACTATCCCCAAAAATGGCCTATTGCCCGATAATCTGCCCAGACTAATATATTGTTTTAGGGAAACAATTTAATCGTTTTTATCTTATCGTAGCAATCTTAACTCAAACAGAAAAAACTGGAGATTATAAAAAAGAGAAAATAAAACCTTCTTTGACATTTCTCTTACTCTGCTATTGTTACTTTTCTTTTCCTGTACGTTATACATTGTTACCTACAGTGTGGTCGACCTAAATTTAAAAAATTTTTATAAAATATAAAACAATTTATCTATTTTTAATCAATTTATATAATACAGCCTTAAGTTGGCAAAATATGTGACACGTTTTTATTATAAATTTTAAGAAAAAAAGCTACATTTTATAAAAAGTTCTGCATAGTCAAGAAACTAAGATGCCACCATCAGATCTATACCTAAGTTCCACAGAAATAAGTATTTGTATAACAAGGGAGGAAAGTGCTACTTTTCCTTCCGAGAATGAAGTTTACTGCCCGACGCGTAGCGGAGGGCAGTAATCATTAAACGGAGGAAAAGGCACTTTATTCCCATGTTATACATATGATTTTTCCACCTTCCTCAAATATCAGGCAATTTTTTGATTTTAAATAATTTATTTGTGCAACTAACTAACAATGGTTATTTATGAAACAGTTCGTAAAGTATGCTTTTTGCGAACGCACGCGATTTTTAGAGCACGAGCGACAACGGAGCGAGAGCTATACATCGCGTAAGTTCGTAAAAAGTACTTCACGCACAGTTTCAAACAATATTTTATCTACGATAAACAAATAAAAAAACTGTAACTCTTCGTCACTGGAATTAATTACTATCCTACAATTTTTAAAACTTTGACATTTAAAAATCCTAACTACTTTCAAACCACAAAACTGTCAATAATTTTGTTGTAAGTCATTGCTCATATTGTCATCACCATGACAACGCGAACATTAAGGATATTTGATTATATGAAAGTGTGCCAAAAAACCCATTGAAAGTGTGCGAAAAAGTAAATCTCATTTGAAATACATTGTTACTTCACGCATATTTTAATTAAACCCTTCACGCACTGCTATTTATATTGACAGTTTTCACAAACTAAAAACTTATACATAATATGACATAGAGTAGATAAAATTAATTAGAAAACTAAAACTAACAAGTAGGTACAGTAGAACTGTCAACTGTCAAATATATGTCAAATTATTATTTTTTATTTATTAAACACCAATAAGATGCTTGAACATTAAAATCTGATCAAATAATGTGATCAATGAGCAACTTATTTCTAACCTAAATTACTACTAAAAACTTAAGACTAAGGACAAACTCAATAGTACCCCTTAGGTTCTCTTAATATATTGCACATATCTTAACTTGTACCATCACTTGCATCGTGCCCTATTTTTCACTTAACTAACTCGAAGGGTTTCTTCCTCTTGAGTCTTCTAGCTAGATCCGTGTTGTCGAGGAGCTGGATGGCCTCAACATTGACGTGTTGAAGAAGTCGTTGTTCGTGACTCTTGTCTATGGTCTTGTTAACAGTATCCATATCTATGAGCCATTCCACGAACATACGCCTGTTTTGGATTACTTCGACAACGAATATTTTACTGTGCAAAATAAGAAGAACGAAAGTGAATTGCAAATTATATTGTTGTTTATTGGAATAATTATTAGCGCCATTTACTTTCGTACTTCTTATGTTGCACAGTAAAGTATTCATTGTCGAAGTAATCCAAAACAGGCGTATGTTCGTGGAATGGCCCATAGGTCCCTATGGAGGTCACTGTTCCTATAGTACCATGGAACGTTGACAATGTTCCTTAGCACTTTGTTTTGGAATCGTTGAATGATGTTTAAATTAGTATTACTAGCGCAGACCCATAGCTGGATGCCATATGTCCATATAGGTTTTATAATCTGTTTATACAAAAGTATTTTATTGCAGATCGAGAGAGTGGACTGTCTTCCCAATAACCAATACATTTTTTTATACTTCATGTTAAACTGTTCTCGTTTCTTTTTAACATGGTCCCTCCATCGTAGGCTAGAGTCTAGTGTAATACCCAAATATTTTGCGGACGTCAAATTATTAATGTAAACATTGTTAAACCAAAATAACAATTTTCTGTTTTTTACCATTCTGCAACTACCAAGTAACTAAGACTTGGTAGTCAACGTTGGCCTAAGCTGGTTGACTGAGTTTCTTGGTAGAGTTTCACCATGTTCACGGAGGTTATATCTTTTAACATCGGCGTTTAGCCTGTTCAATATTACTACAACATAATGTTGATGGAATTATAATTTCAACCATTGTTTGGTCCTGGGGCTATTTAGCAAGTATTTGAATTCACTGATGATGGACTGATAAGTCCGAAAACGTTCTGAATTGGACACCATACCATTTACATAGAAGTGGTTTTTACTTCATGTTAGAGTTTTTTAATATTAGAAGAATCTATTATACAACGATTTATGTAAATTTACTCGTATGAAAGTCTTTTATACCGCAGAAATTGGCTCCACCATATAAGATTTAATAATGTTAAACATCAAATTTTAGTTCTAATTTGAATTTTAGTTTGAGAATACTATTTCGATGGAAGCTTTAGATAACATGTTGCAGTTTAAAATTTCCAGTAAACGCTCGTTTCCAGGATTTCAGATCAAGAGAATCTAATGTTGATTCAGCAAAAATTTACTTGGTTTTTTTTCTTTAATTTCTCCATTCGTTTCCCCCGAGATTATAACCGAAGAAATGAAAATCATTAAAAATATTATCCAGACGACAGTAAGTAGCCGTCTCCTGATAGCATTCTGTAGAGTATAATAATAATATGCGCCTTATCTCTACGATAATATTTGACTAGTAGTGGCAGGATCTACTTCGGGTTGTGAGGTAATTACACTGTACAGAAATCCCACTAAAATAAAACCACCGCGAACCAAAACGTTATCTCTGAAATAATGAAAAATTACAATCTTTGCCCAGAAACTCATAAAACTTTTTCCTATTCTAGTTTCCAGGATCCAGCAGATATCAAAGAAAGGAAACCGTCTTGGTAATTAAAGAAAAATTGAAAAAGGAACAGAACGCAAGCTTCTGTTTACCACTTAATAGGGAAAGCTAGACTGATAAATGAATCTGGGTCTTAAACGTGATATTGTTTTTTATGATACAGTAGTGAATTATGATAATTTTTGGAACAATTTCAGAGTTATTATATCTTTTTAGAGGTGTAGTTTAAAATAATTATGAGAAGTAATTATTATGTGATATAGTCTAAGTCAAGTTTATAAAAAGGCTTACCAATATTACTGTTATACAGTCCCGCACGCATCTAAACATTCCGTATATGTATTTGGACCATAAGAGTTTTCTATTGGTTCGTTGCAGCACGCGGTAATATTTTAACCAATAGACGGCGAGGTTCCAGATGCATATACGGAATGTCAGTCGGTCCCAAATTCATATACGGAATGTTAAATATCGTACACCGAAAAAGATAAGTTTTTTTAGAGTCTTTTAAAAGGAGATTGATTTTAAAATACTTGTTACTGTATTATTAAATAAAAATAAAACAATTATAGTATTTCGAATGTTATTTGGTGCGAAATTCATATGCGGAATGTTAATTATTCGTAGACCAAAAAATGGGACTTTTTATTAATCAGTTAAAGGAGAATGATTTTAGAATACCTATTTTATTAATGTATTATTAAAGAAAAATAAAACAATGATTAGGTACCTATTTGGTGCGAAATTCATAAATGGGAGGGTATAGATTTGAGAGACATATTTCTTTATTTGACTAAGGTTTCGATTTCTCAGAATTTTTAATGACTTGCACGTGTTTCATTCACAGTCATTTGTTTCGAGTTTCTGTCATGTGTCACATAATATTAATATGTACGACATACGTTATTGGTATATACAATAATACAAAATAAAAACGTATGACGTAGATATATTAGTATTTTGTGACACATGACAGAAGCTCGAAACAAATGACAATTGATGAAAAGCCCTATATATCAATTATGATGTCACTACCTGTATCATAATGAACTTTATTATGATACAGATTTCCATTAAGATACAGATTTTTAACTAATAGGGCCTTTCATCGATTGTCATTTGTTTCGAGCTTCTGTCATATGTTTTATAATCTTTGTAATATAATAAATATACACGGATTATACGACATATGACAGAAGCTCGAAACAACTGACTGTGAATGAAAAGCCCTATAGAATCGCGATATGACATTCGCGATAAAGGTGGCACACGCGCAGTAACCAATGGCGAGTCAAATACATACGCTTTGACAGTTCTCAATATGTAAACAAACTGCCAGACTGACAAACTACTTAATTTGTTTGCGTTACAAAATTAATAAATTTGAATATATTTTTTTTGTGAATGATCACAGAACAAAAATCGTGTATACAACTTGCATTTAATTATCATTATGACGCTCGTACTCTATACGAAACTCGTTTCGTATCCTTTATACTCGCTTCATAATGACCATCATTAAATGCTCGTTGCATAATATACTATTAAAAACCAGTCTCATTTTAACTGGGTTTAATAAAAATCGTCTTTTTGTTCTACGGCTAAATATTCGTCAGTATTTTGTCAGTCTGACAGTTTGTTTACATATTGAGAACTGTCAAAGCGTATGTATTTGACTCGCCATTGGTTACTGCGCGTGTGCCACCTTTATCGCGAATGTCATATCGCGATTCTATAGGGCTTTTCATTCACAGTCAGTTGTTTCGAGCTTCTGTCATATGTCGTATAATCCGTGTATATTTATTATATTACAAAGATTATAAAACATATGACAGAAGCTCGAAACAAATGACAATCGATGAAAAGCCCTATTAGTTAAAAATCTGTATCTTAATGGAAATCTGTATCATAATAAAGTTCATTATGATACAGGTAGTGACATCATAATTGATATATAGGGCTTTTCATCGATTGTCATTTGTTTCGAGCTTCTGTCATGTGTCACATAATATTAATATATCTACGTCATACGTTTTTGTTTTGTATTATTGTATATACCAATAACGTATGTCGTACATATTAATATTATGTGACACATGACAGAAACTCGAAACAAATGACTGTGAATGAAACACGTGCAAGTCATTAAAAATTCTGAGAAAGCGAAACCTTAGTCAAATAAAGAAATATGTCTCTCAAATCTATACCCTCCCATTTATGAATTTCGCACCAAATAGGTACCTAATCATTGTTTTATTTTTCTTTAATAATACATTAATAAAATAGGTATTCTAAAATCAGTCTCCTTTAACTGATTAATAAAAAGTCCCATTTTTTGGTCTACGAATAATTAACATTCCGCATATGAATTTCGCACCAAATAACATTCGAAATACTATAATTGTTTTATTTTTATTTAATAATACAGTAACAAGTATTTTAAAATCCATCTCCTTTTAAAAGACTCTAAAAAAACTTATCTTTTTCGGTGTACGATATTTAACATTCCGTATATGAATTTGGGACCGACTGACATTCCGTATATGCATCTGGAACCTCGCCGTCTATTGGTTAAAATATTACCGCGTGCTGCAACGAACCAATAGAAAACTCCTATGGTCCAAATACATATACGGAATGTTTAGATGCGTCCCGCACTGGTAGTCGCCATAGAAGTTTCAAACGCGATGGATTCCCGTACGAGTTTTATGTGTCTCTCTAGCTGATTCACGTATACCCGTCACTTTTATAAAATACTCTGTAATTAGAAAATAGTCATTTTTATTAAAATGATAACCAATCGTCGTTAAAACTAATGTACAATTGGTAATACAAACAATCAAACTATAACAAATTAATAACAATTTTTTTAAAAGCAATTATAAAAATTATTATTTATTTTTCCATGAAGTGTTTTGGTGATATGTACTTAGAATTGCGGAGTATAATTGCCTTTTTGCACCTGCATTTGTTTGTGTAAAAAGGGGCATTTAAATCAAAGCGAACACGAACGAACGAACGAAGGAAAGAATTCGTAGGTGTCCACTTGGTCATTCGTTCGCTACAAAGTAGGGCCATTTACATTGAAGCGAACGTTCGCATTCGTTGATGATGCGGAGTGCATATTGCCCGCAGATGTTTTTAAGATGGGCTGATGGGCCAGTGCCAGTCACATTATTGTGTTTAACTTTATTTTCGTGTTTCTTGCTGGGTAAATTTTAATACAATAATAGCTTAAAAAATAGCAGGTAGCAGGTATTATAGGCTGTTTGAGGGAGCTTAGAAAATAACATATGTAATAAAGAACCAGCTTTCCAGTGGCGGCTCGTCAGAGGAGACAAGGGAGGCTCAGCCTCCCCATAAATTTTTTACACACTCTACACTGTTTTGTTTATCATGAATCGCGAAAACAACAATCACTCTCACTATTATACAACGTGTAAATTCCATATTGTCACTAATTATCCATATGTACGGAGCATTAGCATTAGAACGCATGATCGCGTCTTAGTTTTATTACATATTTATTATTGTAGGCAGGACCCTGGGTTATCCCGAGATGCAAGCACGGAGCCGAGAAGCCCAGCAGTCTCCGTTGCTAATGCTCTGTGCAGCGCAGCAGGCGTTTAAGGAGACCCGGTCTCCTAACAATGGCATCTACGGTGCCATCACACGCTGCCCGGAGATATATCAAGGGAGGCAGAGTAGCTTCTCGGCTCCGTTGCGTGGTTGCGTGCGTTTCGGGACAACGAATTTTAGGGTCCTGACTAAAAATAATGAAAAATGTAAAAGTGCGAATTTTGTTATGGAATTTGGTATGTGAGGTTATAATAATATTTGGAACAACTTGCTCAAATAACTTTTTCCGATATCTCTAACTCAAAGCAAAATATCGGTAATTTAGCGTGTTTTTGAATTCGCATTAGGCGGCGTTTAGAATTAAAAAAATTTAGTTGAGTATCTTAAAAAATTTGAAGCTTCATTATGTATGGACTGCAAAACTTCAAATCTGTATTTATTTTGATATGCATAGGTATCTATTTACAAATAGATGGAATTGTTAACAACTAAACGACACAAACTTTGGTATTAAACTTTTACAATTAGGCTAACTATTTTTAAAATGATATGATATCATGAAATTATGAATTAGGATGATATTATGAAATGTAAATAAAAAGTGGTCAAAAAATGGGGTATTAAATTACATTTTTTGGCGCATTTTTTTGCTAATGCTTTGTCTAGATATTTTACAGTTAGGTATAGCCTCCCCTATTGTAAAAATCACGAGCCGCCACTGCAGCTTTCTTAAAATTCTTCCTCGAAAAAGTTACTTACTCTTGATATTATGACTATATTATGTTCAAATAATAAATTGTAAAATTGGTGTATCAAAATAAATTTGCTTTTAATTAATTTTAGCAATTAATTTGATTTGGTTACCTCATTAGTGTTTCTGGGTTGAAATTTATCCAATAAAAACATCAGGCTTTTAAAAGCAAACCATTCGAACCCTCTTTTTGACTTTCCCGTCTAAATGATGCCAGAAGCTAATTCATTTTTTTAGTTCAGAGACATTCCTATAGAAATGTTAAAACAAGCATCAGTTTTTCTGTTTATTATTTTATATAGCTTCGATTTTGGGTTTCGTAGGCATATTCCATATTGCAAAATTATGTTTTCACAAGTACACAATAAACAACCCTCTCAAACTAATGTTTGTAAATAAATTAAATCAGTACTTCTAAACGAATTCGTTCGCTACCGTCTATCCACTGTCCACATGGAACAACGATTTCCTTTTATGATTCGCTCACTTACCGACATCGGTTGGAACATGTGCGAATGCGAACGAATTCGTTCGGTCGTGCTCGAATACAAATACAATAAAGTTAACGAACGAATTCGTTCGTTCGTTCGTGTTCGCTTTGATTTAAATGCGCCTTAACAGCTTTTTTCCAGCTGCGTTTGACAAAACCTTGTCCGACCCAACTGAGTCTCTCGTAACTTCAAGCCTTAGCGATATTTTAGAGATAACTTATTTAACTTTTTGGGGTATTAATCTCTCTAAAAGGTTTTTAGTAATTGTTTTCAGATCAGAATTCGACATTTGCCATCAAACTTTTTTAGATGTTGTAGAAAACTAAGGCACTGAAATATCGTTAAGAGTTACAGCTACGAGAGATTCAGTTGGATTATGACAAAGTTTTGTTAAATGTAGCTGCAACAAGAACTGTTCCATAAACAGATGCAAGAGCAAGAAGGCCATGATACTCCGCAATTCTAGGTGTCACCAAAACACTTCATGGAAAAATAAAGAATGTTTATAATTGATGTACAATTATTACTGCTTTTATAAAAAACACTAATTATTTTTTTAATATGATTGTTTGCATTACCAATAATTGTCATTTAATTTTAACGAGTCATTTTCTCTTACTTAAAATGATTTTCCAATTACAGGGTATTTTATTCAATTTATCTATTTATTTTGATATTGTAGGTATATGATAAAGGGCTTACTAGTTGATCCTGCGGTGTCTGTATTAATATCAGGATAAGCTAGTTTGTCCTAGGCCAAACTAGTTTATCCTATCGCGTTTAGGACAAACTAGTTTGGCAGTTTATCCTAACGCGTTCAGGACAAACTAATTTGGCCTAGGCCAAACTAGTTTGTCCTGATATCGGGTTTGGCCGGTAACATATACACCGTTATTAGGCGTCAACGCCCTTCGGTAAGGATCTATGGAGGAGCAATCACCAAGCCGCAAGCCCTTATCCCTTGCCGTACCGCTCCTCCATAGGCCGATTAGACACCAGTTTATTCCACACCAAGTCGTAGATTCTATTGAATTTTATACTACGACGTGGACCTTTTTATTAATTTCAAATGACCGCCCTGAGGCTCGACCCTCGATCGCAATCCACTTAACTTGTCGATTGACTGCGCCTCAGCCAACTGAGCTGTCTAGACCGACAGGAATAATTAATGTCACTATTATACCTTATTTCTGGGTAATAACTATAACGGGTGAAGAATGCTGAGCATTTCTGTAATTGGAGTTAATTTTAAAATTACCCAGACTCTTTCCTGATGATATAAATCCTTATCTCGTGAATAAATTAACTTGGTTTTAGCAAGATGGAGGAGCTCCTAATTATATTTGAGGCTCTTAAGGGTTTCTCGATAATACATTTCCAAATCGTTGGATTGGAAGAGGGGGAGCTATCGAATAGCCAGCAAAATCCCCGGATATGCCATCTCTCGATTATTATGTATGCAGTTATTATAGCTTAATAAAGGGTTAATTGTCGCCTGCTTATTTTTAAGTTCGCGTAAACCTTCCTATATCATGAGCCTTTTCTTTGTCTGTAATGGTGATGTGCGTTTCTTCTCCTGTAAATGTCACTTTTCTACGATTTGTTGTATACAGATTATAAACACAGCAGTGAATCCACTCTTTTCCTTATTATCTTGCAAAAAGTCTCATAAGAGTGCTTTCAACCGACAATTCTGAATAGTTCGTAATATCACCTTTAAAAAAAAGACTAATCCCCAAACTAGTTTGTCCTGAAATCGGGTTTGGCCGGTAACATAACCATCAGCATATCTAAATTTAAAGTATTGCATCATCAGCATATCTAATTTCACATATGGGTAGGCCATTTATTTTTATACCTGCTGCTTTATCTTCATCTAAAGCTTTTTGAATATCTGTTCTGAGTATGCATTAAATAGTGATGGCGACAAGACACTTCCCTGTCTAACACCCCCTTTGATTTTAATTTTATTAGTTTTTAAATTATTTATTCTTATGTCAGGTTCTTGGTCAAAATATAGAATATTTATTATTCTTATATCCCGTGTGTCGATGTCCTTTGTTCTCAGTAGTTTTGTTAACGGATTATGTTTCACCGTATCGAATGCCTTGTTATAATCAAGGAAGCAGACATAGATGTCCTGGTTTACATCTAAATCTCTCCGTATTTATCACATTCACTGCATATAATGCTTCTCTGATTTCTTGAAATAAAATAAACCTTTTTAAAAATCGTTAAAATTTAGAATTCCTACATTCAGGTTACACGTACTTTACTTCTTAATTCAAAATAGGTAGAAATAAATTTGCATTAAATTTCAAGTATCGATATTTGTAATTAAATTTCCACCATATATGGAATTAACTAATAAAAAACTGCTCACTACTAGGAAAAATTTATCCAATGGAAAAGGATTTTCTGCAGTAAATACCATTTTTAAAAAATATCTTTTACATGGAGTTGAATACATGAAACTTACTCTGGCGGTAGTAAAAAAAGGTATCATTTGGAAGTCTGCTAAATGTTAAAAGCATTAGTGTTATCTGCTATTTATGACGTAGTAGTCAAACATGATTAAAAAAAGTTTTAAAAGAGAATATTTCCATACACTGTCAACATAAAATACGGCCTTATGTATTACGATTAATGGAACGCCCACATTTTTAAATAGACCCTTTTTAATGCGTTTCCGTGTTTGTGCACTTGCATAGCGTTCTGTTTAGTTATGCTGTATTATATCAACCCATTAATGAATAAAGTTACCAAAGGTCGTAAAACAGTGCGAATGAGTTTTTAACGAAATAGTATGCCAACTAATAAAAAACCTAGATTAATCATGTTCAGAATTTAAAGAAAAAAGTAACTTCGTTTCAAATTACTCTGGAAAACCTTTTCTCTATTTATGGTAGGGGAGCCCAAGCGGGGATTTTTGCAGTCACTCGAGCGCGTCAGATTAGCACATGGTGAGAAACCTGGTACCCTGCAGATGTACCTCTACTATATATTGGCTCTTAACACAGGGGAGTTCGTTAAGGGGGGCCCGAAAAAAAAAATCTACCCTTAAAAAAACTCGAAATTGTCAGATTAAGATAAGGTAGGTTAAGTACATGCAAGCGAGTGTATATTTCAAAAATCTGACGATTTGAGCCGGGCGTAAGGAAATGGGTGAGCCCCAAATTTTCACAAGAAAAAACCGAATATTTCGCGAAATGAATGACAGATCGAAAAACTAAAAAATATATGCTCAATATTTTTTAAAAATCTATCGAATGATACCAAACACGACTTCTCACGGAGAGGGGTGGGGGGTAAATTTAATATTTTAAATACGAATCCCGTGATATTTCGCGAAATGAACATCAGATCGAAAAACTGTAAAATACACTTATTCAATATTTTTGAAAAATCTGTCGAAAGGCACCAAACACGACCCCTCATGGATGTGGGGTGGGGGGTTACTTTAAAATCTTAAACAGGAACCCTCACTTTTTATTGCAGATTTGGATTCCTTACGTAAAAATAAGTAACTTTTATTCGAAACATTTTTTCGAATTATGGATAGATGTCGCTATAATCGGAAAAAACGATTGTTGGAAATGGAAAATTAAATTAAAAAATGGCAAGCGCCCACTAAAATGGAAAACTTTACTTAACTTTTTTTGGTTTTAGGACCTACTGTTTACAACCCAATAGGTCCCTAAAGCGCTCGAGTGACTGCACCTTTAGCATACTTTGCTCCCCTACCATTAAATTCGTAAACAAATTTACACTTTCCAAATACGAAAAAAATTTGCTGCATGCAATAGTTAAAAAGTAATTTTAATTGTTTATAGGCAAAAATCGACATTATACATTGTATAATTATTGATAAACAATTATTGCAAAATTTGTCTCTACATGTCATATAGTCTGGGCAGATTAATTATCGGAGAATAGGCCATTTTTGGGAAAAGTTATTAACCAGCAATTTCATTGCTGGAATCGAATCTTATGATTGTATATATTAATAATATAGGTATGCAAAGTCCGCAGATAGTGTGCTACTTTTTTTCTAAACAAAATGGCCACCGAAAATCGTGTTTTTTCAATTTTTGCTCTATAACTCCAAATATTTTAAGTTTACACCAAAAACACTCAAATAAAAATTCACCGTAATTAAATTCTGCATGAAAACTTGTTTTTTCCCGATTTATTCGACGAGAAGGTTCCCCAGAAAATTCGGGTTTTTCCAACAAAATCTTTAATTTTCAACTAAAATTTTAGATAAGTAATTGTCTATCAATAATTAAATAACTTGGTAGGATAAAAGCTCTTTTTGTATAGATTATAATTCTAGAAGACGATTGAAATTGAATAAACAGTTTAGCAACAATTGAATTGTTAATTAAAAATATACGGTCGCTATAATAACCACAATAATTATGATACATAACAATAACTATGTTTTTGTATAAAAAGAGACTTTACATATCTAATGTACTTTACAGAATTGAAATTGGACTATTTAAGTGGCCTCAGGAATATTTTAAAATTATAAACAATATTT
Source organism: Diabrotica virgifera virgifera (assembly GCF_917563875.1). NCBI lineage: Eukaryota > Metazoa > Arthropoda > Insecta > Coleoptera > Chrysomelidae > Diabrotica > Diabrotica virgifera. The sequence continues at coordinate 46,884,884 of NC_065451.1, read as the reverse complement.
GGGCTTAAAACAAATGGAATATCTCGGGAAATATTAAATTAAATTAAATCATGGAAAAGGTATTGGGAAAAAAGCGACAGGACGATTTTTTTAAGAGAAAAAAATGTTTAATTGTGATGAGTGGTTCCTTAGATACAACCGGTTAAAGTTGACCGGCATTTACGGCGAAGATATAAAAAATAGGATCATAATTTTCGAACCATCACCCTTTTATTTTTATCCTCTTTCTTCACACTAATTTTCATATCTTCAAAATAATCATAACATATATTATAATAAAAACTATCAATATTACGAGTGAAAATTGCCAAAAATAGCAAAATTTCAATCAAAAATCAGGTTGGAGAAAATGTAATCTCAAAGTTCAACGTTAATACGTTAAAAAAATGACCCGTGTTGAGCTGGCCTCCCCCACTTGCAAAAATTAAAAAACAAATAACCCTAATTTATGAGCTATTTATGAGCTTTCATATTCCACAAACTAAAAATTTTGAGCTCGTTCCACTGAGCAGGAATTTAATACTTTAGTGGGGGGGGGGGGCTGACTTAAAAATAGGAATATTGAATCGTTTTTTGCCGCAGAATTACGAGCTATTTATGATCTCGTGAAATTATATAGTTTCGATTTTTGAGGTCATCCCCTTCACCCCCAAACAACCCTTTAATTGATTTAGCTTAAGAGAAAAATGCTGAGAAAACTTAAAATATATCGTATTGCGGATATAATTCCTATAGCTTATATACTCTAAGAATAAACTATTAAATCACGTGCATTTCGATTATTGAGCTACAACCCCTTCGCAAGAAAACCACCCTATCTTCCCGGCTTAAGAGAAAGTTGTACTTAAATGCATTGAATTAATTATTTGGCGACTACATATCATTTAATAATTTTTAAGCTTCCAAATTACACGCATGTAGATCAGTAAATTGCAATTTAGTTTGTATAGTGCAGTCCCTGAAGGTAAAAATCAACGATTACCTTCAATTTCGGTGAACCTTCATGGATTTTCACGAAAATTGGTCAGTGGTTAGAGGATACCTCAAGAAACAAAGGTGACATGGTACCACCTTGCGCCTTTACCCTGAGGGTGGATACCGCCCCTTCTCGGGGGTGAAAATTATTTTATAAAAAATAACTGCACAAATCTATAAAAGAACAAATTATAAGCAAAATTTATTATATAAAGTTACTAAATAAGTCAATACTTTTTAGGTTATTAAAGATGAAAAATTTTAATTATTCGTGAAAAAAATGCATGTTTTGAAGCGGTTTTTCGTAAATCACTGAAAAACTGTAAGTTTTTACAAAAGAGTTAATAGTAGCTTAATTCGTATAGCTTATATTCTAAGAATAAACTCTTAAATCACGCGCAAGAGAACCATCCCATAGGGAGTTCGGTCCTGGCAGGTATACTAGTTGGTGCGTATTTGTCAGCTCCAAACAAAATAGTTATTTAGATAGTAGCTAATGAGTAAAAAATTTTTATTTTCGCATATATAAGTGTATTATAGTGCGTTCAATTATTGTACGTAAGTACTCTTTAAAATTATATAAAGCCAAGTTATTTCACTGGAATTTATTATTTATCAGAAGTCGGTTTGATACAAAAAACCCTAAACACGTTTATTCGTTATCTATAACGACATGATAAAATCACCTGTTGTAAGACAGGTCCGTATTTCAGGATTTACTTAGTTTTGAATAATAAATAAAATATGTCAAATCCGACTGCCGGGACTTCTGACTACAGGAGCGCCCAAATGGAAAACACTACTAAAACTTATTCTACTGCTTTGATTGAACAACAATTTCCAACAAAAGAACAAGCCATTGTATTCCCATCCATTGAAAACCTTAAACTTCAAGATTATCTGATTTCACTAGGAAAGTTGATCGAGCCCAAAAATATCCTATTTTCCTCAAGGCTTTCTAACAACAGAGTGTGTATGTACCTTGCAAACAAAAATGTTGTTGAAAATTTCATGAATAATTATGGAGGATCCATAGAAATTAATAACCAAAAAGTCCAAGCACGCAAACTAATCACTCCATCACAAAGGCTAATTCTGTCAAACGCTTGTCCCTCCATACCGCATGCTGTATTAATTCAAGGAATTGAAAAATTGGGCCTTCAACCCATGTCTCCCATGTCATTTCTCAAGATAAGCGCCGGTTTGCCGGAATTCAACCACATTTATAGTTTTAGACGACAAATCTTTATCACACCACCGCTTGCCCCAATACCTGAATCCATATTAATGAATTATGATAACACCAACTATAGAATTTATTTTGCACAAGATTCCTTGATCTGTTTTTCATGTAAAAGGCCAGGCCACACTGCAGTAAATTGCAAAACAATCCAAGAATCAGTTTCTGAAAATTATAACGAAAACCCCCACCCCCAATCATCTTCGCAACCCATACCTTCCGAAATAATTTCAACCAACCCCTCCAAAACTCCAACCTCACAACCAATTATCAATATAGATACAACCCAGTCCACACAAAATAGCTCAAAACGCAGTTTGGATGACATTGTTACACCTCCTCTAGCGCAAGATGCTAATTCAGAAAACCAAAGTCTTGAACCATTTGTTAAACCTAATGATGCTCCAGCTAAAAAACCAAAGAAAAGTAAGGGAAAGACTCCAACTCACGTACTCATGGAACCGACCAAGGCATTCATCTCAGAGCAAAATCCTTCATTTGTTCTTGATTTTGATCAAATATCCGATCTATTTGAAAATGTTTATGGTGCACAGGACCCAGTCAGCATCATAAAAAACTACACTAGCGAATTTGAAGCTTTAGTGAAAATGCTAACAGCAATATACCCGTATTTCAAACAAAGATCGATTAAAGCTAGATGTACAAAAATTAGAAAGAAACTATTGAAGCATTTACAGATGGCTTACTCGGATACTGAGGCATCAGAGACTGAAAGTGAGTTTTCTCAAGAATAGAGTCATGAACTTCTGTGACAATCCCAAATTTCAGTTTTATTTATTATAAATGGGCTTCTCATCAATTTTGCAGTGGAACATTAACGGTTTCTATAATAACCTTCCAATGGACAAAGTTTTCACTCTAATGGCACATAACATATCCCACCAGAATGAAAACAATGGGAACCTTCTCTGGTTACACCTCCGAGGCTTCTACAATTTGCAAGCCATACGGATGCTGAGACTAAGGAAGATGAGGGAATTCTACAATTTACAATTCACGTCACATCTGCTCAGCTCGGTAAAGTTCCAACGAGACTGGTTCCCTTCATACTCCACACAGAGTAAATGTAAATAAAAATGAATAACCACTTTCAATTTCGTTGCAAAACGAAAATACAGCCGAACCATATTCCAGTCCAATCAGAGAGTGCTGCAAGCACCTCTACCGGTTTCGAAACTTATTAGTCTCTCATCAGGAGGCACATATGCTGCTCTCCCTGATCCAACCAAAACAAACTCCAGCGTGCAGTCCCGAATTGCAACGAACGAAATGGCATAGATGCCCTAGCGGCAACTGCTAGCAAAAGACAAAGTTTTCACTCTAATGGCACATAACATATCCCACCAGAATGAAAACAATGGGAACCTTCTCTGGTTACACCTCCGAGGCTTCTACAATTTGCAAGCCATACGGATGCTGAGACTAAGGAAGATGAGGGAATTCTACAATTTACAATTCACGTCACATCTGCTCAGCTCGGTAAAGTTCCAACGAGACTGGTTCCCTTCATACTCCACACAGAGTAAATGTAAATAAAAATGAATAACCACTTTCAATTTCGTTGCAAAACGAAAATACAGCCGAACCATATTCCAGTCCAATCAGAGAGTGCTGCAAGCACCTCTACCGGTTTCGAAACTTATTAGTCTCTCATCAGGAGGCACATATGCTGCTCTCCCTGATCCAACCAAAACAAACTCCAGCGTGCAGTCCCGAATTGCAACGAACGAAATGGCATAGATGCCCTAGCGGCAACTGCTAGCAAAAGACAAAGTTTTCACTCTAATGGCACATAACATATCCCACCAGAATGAAAACAATGGGAACCTTCTCTGGTTACACCTCCGAGGCTTCTACAATTTGCAAGCCATACGGATGCTGAGACTAAGGAAGATGAGGGAATTCTACAATTTACAATTCACGTCACATCTGCTCAGCTCGGTAAAGTTCCAACGAGACTGGTTCCCTTCATACTCCACACAGAGTAAATGTAAATAAAAATGAATAACCACTTTCAATTTCGTTGCAAAACGAAAATACAGCCGAACCATATTCCAGTCCAATCAGAGAGTGCTGCAAGCACCTCTACCGGTTTCGAAACTTATTAGTCTCTCATCAGGAGGCACATATGCTGCTCTCCCTGATCCAACCAAAACAAACTCCAGCGTGCAGTCCCGAATTGCAACGAACGAAATGGCATAGATGCCCTAGCGGCAACTGCTAGCAAAAGACAAAGTTTTCACTCTAATGGCACATAACATATCCCACCAGAATGAAAACAATGGGAACCTTCTCTGGTTACACCTCCGAGGCTTCTACAATTTGCAAGCCATACGGATGCTGAGACTAAGGAAGATGAGGGAATTCTACAATTTACAATTCACGTCACATCTGCTCAGCTCGGTAAAGTTCCAACGAGACTGGTTCCCTTCATACTCCACACAGAGTAAATGTAAATAAAAATGAATAACCACTTTCAATTTCGTTGCAAAACGAAAATACAGCCGAACCATATTCCAGTCCAATCAGAGAGTGCTGCAAGCACCTCTACCGGTTTCGAAACTTATTAGTCTCTCATCAGGAGGCACATATGCTGCTCTCCCTGATCCAACCAAAACAAACTCCAGCGTGCAGTCCCGAATTGCAACGAACGAAATGGCATAGATGCCCTAGCGGCAACTGCTAGCAAAAGACAAAGTTTTCACTCTAATGGCACATAACATGCTTGCAGCACTCTCTGATTGGACTGGAATATGGTTCGGCTGTATTTTCGTTTTGCAACGAAATTGAAAGTGGTTATTCATTTTTATTTACATTTACTCTGTGTGGAGTATGAAGGGAACCAGTCTCGTTGGAACTTTACCGAGCTGAGCAGATGTGACGTGAATTGTAAATTGTAGAATTCCCTCATCTTCCTTAGTCTCAGCATCCGTATGGCTTGCAAATTGTAGAAGCCTCGGAGGTGTAACCAGAGAAGGTTCCCATTGTTTTCATTCTGGTGGGATATGTTATGTGCCATTAGAGTGAAAACTTTGTCTTTTGCTAGCAGTTGCCGCTAGGGCATCTATGCCATTTCGTTCGTTGCAATTCGGGACTGCACGCTGGAGTTTGTTTTGGTTGGATCAGGGAGACCAGCATATGTGCCTCCTGATGAGAGACTAATAAGTTTCGAAACCGGTAGAGGTGCTTGCAGCACTCTCTGATTGGACTGGAATATGGTTCGGCTGTATTTTCGTTTTGCAACGAAATTGAAAGTGGTTATTCATTTTTATTTACATTTACTCTGTGTGGAGTATGAAGGGAACCAGTCTCGTTGGAACTTTACCGAGCTGAGCAGATGTGACGTGAATTGTAAATTGTAGAATTCCCTCATCTTCCTTAGTCTCAGCATCCGTATGGCTTGCAAATTGTAGAAGCCTCGGAGGTGTAACCAGAGAAGGTTCCCATTGTTTTCATTCTGGTGGGATATGTTATGTGCCATTAGAGTGAAAACTTTGTCTTTTGCTAGCAGTTGCCGCTAGGGCATCTATGCCATTTCGTTCGTTGCAATTCGGGACTGCACGCTGGAGTTTGTTTTGGTTGGATCAGGGAGAGCAGCATATGTGCCTCCTGATGAGAGACTAATAAGTTTCGAAACCGGTAGAGGTGCTTGCAGCACTCTCTGATTGGACTGGAATATGGTTCGGCTGTATTTTCGTTTTGCAACGAAATTGAAAGTGGTTATTCATTTTTATTTACATTTACTCTGTGTGGAGTATGAAGGGAACCAGTCTCGTTGGAACTTTACCGAGCTGAGCAGATGTGACGTGAATTGTAAATTGTAGAATTCCCTCATCTTCCTTAGTCTCAGCATCCGTATGGCTTGCAAATTGTAGAAGCCTCGGAGGTGTAACCAGAGAAGGTTCCCATTGTTTTCATTCTGGTGGGATATGTTATGTGCCATTAGAGTGAAAACTTTGTCTTTTGCTAGCAGTTGCCGCTAGGGCATCTATGCCATTTCGTTCGTTGCAATTCGGGACTGCACGCTGGAGTTTGTTTTGGTTGGATCAGGGAGAGCAGCATATGTGCCTCCTGATGAGAGACTAATAAGTTTCGAAACCGGTAGAGGTGCTTGCAGCACTCTCTGATTGGACTGGAATATGGTTCGGCTGTATTTTCGTTTTGCAACGAAATTGAAAGTGGTTATTCATTTTTTTTTTTAACCTTCCAATGCTCCAAATAATTCTGTCCAGACACAGTCCAGATATAATTTGTCTTCAGGAGACTAATTTCAAAAATGAAAACATACAAGCTTTAAAAAAATTTAAAAATTACTGCAAAAACAGAACTAACCAAGATAAAGCCAGTGGTGGAGTAGCTATCTTTGTAAAAAAGTCAATTGAAACTACAGTAGTTCCTCTCCAAACTAATCTAGATGCAATTTGCATTAAAGTTAACTCGAGTCCAAATATCTACGTTTGTAACTTATACTTACCTTCATCAACGCAAGTAGACTCAGAAGCATTAACTGAACTCTTACAACAAATTCCCTAACCCAGGCTTATTTTGGGCGATTTTAATGCTCACAACTTTTCATGGGGCTCTTCTACTATAAATACCAGAGGAAGATTGCTGGAAGAGATATTTGAACAGTCCAACCTTTCAGTCTTAAACGACGGCAGACCCACTAGATTTAATATACAGAACGGTGAATCTTCATGTATAGACCTTACGATATGCGAACCAGGTCTGACCCCACAGCTCACCTGGGATAGGCTGGATTTCTTGTATAACAGTGATCACTACCCAATTTTTATTCATAACAACAAAAACCAACGTGGACGGACATTTACCCCAAAATGGAATTTAAAAAAACCTAACTGGAATCTTTTTTCAAATTTAGTCGAAAGCAGTATGACCACATTTAAAAGCACCTCAAACATAGACGAGACCCTTAAGAACATTGTTACCATTATCACAGAAGCAGCAGAAAGAGCGATAGGAAAAACTTCATACATAAAACAACGCAACCCCGTCCCATGGTGGAACCATGAATGCAAAACAGCAGTTGAATCTAGCAAAAGAGCTTTTAACAAATACAAGCGCTACAAGACTCTCGAGAATAAAATTGAATATACAAAACAACGTGCAATAGCCAAGAAGACAACTAGAAATGCCAAACGCCAGTCATGGACTCAATATGTATCAACATTAAATGCAAACACTCCCATGACTGAAGTATGGAACAAAGTCAGAAGAATATCTGGATTAAACAGCAATCAGAATATCAAAAGCCTCGAGAGAAATGGAAAGGCAGTTACTAGTAATACTGAGATTGCTAAAATCCTTGCTAACACATACAAAAACCGATCCAGTAATATTAATTATAAAAAATCTTTCATTAATTACAAACAACATGAAGAAAATAAGAAAATTAGCATTACTCCTAACACAGATGAACCGTTAAATTTACCTATTTCTCAATTAGAGTATACGGAAGCATTGTCAAATATTAAAGAAACTAGCGCTGGCCCGGACGATATTCCTAGTATTTTTATTAAACACCTTCCAGCGAGCGCTCACAAACAACTTCTAGATCTGTTTAACATTATTTGGCTTCAACACAAATTTCCTGAAAAATGGCATGAATCCATAGTAATACCTATACAGAAACCTAATAGTATTAAGACAAGTCCCGAGTCATACAGACCGATATCTTTAACATGCGCCATGTGTAAGTTACTAGAAAAGATTATTAACAATAGACTAAGATGGCACTTGGAGAGACAAGATTTGATTATTCCAGAACAAAGTGGTTTTAGAGACCAAAGGTCAACCATAGATAATATCATAGATTTGGAGAGTGACATTTCTGAAGCATTCGCACTAGGGGGTAAATGTCTAGCGGTTTTCTTTGACATATCAAGAGCTTTCGATACAGCCTGGCACGACTATATAATAAAAAAATTACATAGTTGGAACATTCAAGGTCACAGCCTATTCTTTATTAAAAATTTCCTTCAAAATAGAACTTTCAGAGTTAGGACAAATAACATAACATCAGATATAATGTATCCAGAAAATGGTATCCCTCAAGGCTCGGTTATAAGTCCTACTCTCTTCATAGTGGCAATCAATGATATCCTCAAAAACCTAAAATCGCCTGTAAAGGCACGAGTCTACGCAGATGATCTTGTAGTTTTCTGCAAAGGTAAAAATATACAAAATATATTTCGTCATACACAGAACTTTATACAAGACTTAGAAATCTTGTCACAAAAAACAGGTTTCTGTTTTTCCGCTGAAAAAACTCGCTTCATCCTGTTTTCAAAGAGAAACGTCACAAATATCCCCAACCTAAGACTATGTGATGAAAACCTAAAGCGCGCAACGTCAATTAAGTTCTTGGGCATGACATTCGAAGAAACCCTAAGCTGGAAACTTCATATAACAAATCTGATGTTATCTTGTCACAAGCGACTAAATCTTCTAAAAACTCTGGCCAATAAAGAATGGGGTGCGGATCGCCAAACACTTTTAATGTTATACAGAACATTAATCAGATCAAAATTAGATTATGGGTCTACTGTGTATTCTACAGCGGCTAAGACGCTGCTGAAAAAACTTGACAGTCTTCACAATCTCGCTTTACGTATAATATCTGGAGCTTTTCGCACAACACCAATCGAAAGTCTGTATTGTGAAGTTGGAGAACCCTCCTTAGAAGACAGAAGAGTTTATTTAAGTGTAGCATACGCCGCAAAAATCAGGTGTAACTCAAAAAACCCTACTATACAAAATTGTTTTACAGAAAAGTTCCCAAATCTCTTCATAAATAAACCAAGAACGGCCAAACCCTTCTACGCAAGAATTAGAAGCTACTTAAATCAAATAAACTATGCGTTCCCAGAATGCTTTCCTTCCAAACTGTCCTCAATTCCTCCGTGGCAAATAAAGAACCCTCAGTGCCTAACACACCTCATTTCTTTTGATAAACATTCAACAAACCCACAGTTAATCAAATCCGCCTTCAATGATATACTCCGCAATTACAAGGAGTATACACAAGTATACACCGATGCATCTAAATCAAATGAAGGCACTGGTGCTGCAGTCATAACCCCAACATCAACAAATAAATACAAACTCCCTTCAGAGTACTCTATTTACTCTGCTGAATTATACGCTCTATACCAGGCCACCCTTGCTGTCAATGCGTCCAGTAATACCAAATATATCATACTCACAGACTCTCTAAGTTCGGTACAGTCAATCCAATATGTCTACCCATCTAATCCTTTGGTCATCAAAATAAAACAAGAAGTTCATACCGCTCAACTGAATGGAAAAATTATCATATTCCTCTGGATACCATCCCATATTGGAATTCAAGGAAATGAAGAGGCAGACAACGCTGCAAAAGAAGCTGCAACTAGTGATAGTGCGCAGTGTACGGAAACATTTACGAGTGCGGATGTGAAAGCGGCGGTCAAACGTAAAGTGCGGTATATGTGGGAAGAAAAGTGGAAAGTGTCATCGGCCAAGCTACGCGAAATTAAAAAATCGATAAAACCCTGGCCAACATTACCAACAAGTCGGAGAGACCAGGTAATATTAACGCGACTCCGATTGGGTCATACGCGATTAACTAATAGTCATGTGTTTTCCTACAAACAAGAACCAAGATGTGACAACTGTGAAGAAAAGTTAACAATCAAACATTTATTGGAGAATTGCGCAGCATTAACGCCAAAGCGCATATTGTACAATATACCAAACAAACTGAGTGACATTTTAGGCCTACAGTGCAATATGTCAAATTTAAAGAGGTTCCTAAGTGCAATTAACATTTTATACAATATATAAAAACACAAATGTAATAAAAATTATTGTTCACCACTATTGTTTCGCTAATAGCCAATTTGGCTGATGCGATTTTTGTTAATAAAAAAAAAAAAAAAAAGAACCATCCCATATTCCCGGCTTAAGAGAGAGTTGTACTTAAAATAATTTAAATTAATTATTTGGCGACTAGATATCGTTTAATAATTTATGAGCTCGCAAAATATACGCATCTCAATTATTGAATTGCTAGTTTCTTTCTATAGTGCAGTCACTGAAAGTGAAAATCAACTATGACATTTAATTTCGGTAAATCTCCATTCATTTTCACGAAAATTGGTGAGCGGATTTTGATGCTATCAACTTTTTCTGGAGCTCATTTTTGATAGGTATTTCTAAGTACTTTGACAAGTATTTAGTACCTAAGTGTTATAAAATGCATCTCTTTCCCGTTATTTAAGCTTGAATCCTTAGATTTTAACAGTCGCAGAAAAAATATATATTTAATTACCAATGACTTTACGAAAAACCGCTTTAAAACATGCATTTTTTTTTCACGAATAATTAAAATCTTTGACCTTTAATAACTTAAAAAGTATTGACTTATTTTAATAACTTTATGTAATAAACTTTGCTTTTAATTTGTTCTTTGATTGATTTGTGCAGTTATGTTTTATAAAATAATTTTCACCCTCGAGAAGGAGCGGTATCCACCCTCAGGGTAAAGGCGCAAGGTGGTACCATGTCACCTTTGTTTCTTGACGTATCCTCTAACCACTGACCAATTTTCGTGAAAATCGATGAAGGTTCACCGAAATTGAAGGTAATCGTTGATTTTTACCTTCAGTGACTGCACTATACAAAATAAATTGCAATTTACTGATCTAAATGCGCGTAATTTGGAAGCTTATAAATTATTAAATGATATGTAGTCGCAAAATAATTAATTTAATGCATTTTAAATACAACTTTCTCTAAATAATTGATGGATTTGACCGTTACTTGATGGAAGTTCATTTTATCTAACAACAAAACGCTAAAAACATTTGTTTTCTATACTTCCACAAAATTTATTATAACTAAGTGACTACAGCTGTTTCGGCGGAGTGCCTTTCTCAAGTGATATAGTTTACAATGTGTTTGCTTTTTTAAGTCTTCAACTGAAGAGGTTGAGGAGTGGGGAGCTGTTTGTCTCGAGTTGGTCACTCAGAATTATATCTGTATTTTTCAGTTTATTAATTTCCATAGATTCTAAAAAAGATAGCTTAAGGCCTTTATTTTGAATATGTAAAATTTGAAACTCTTCCTTGAAAGAATGATTATGATCTAGAAGGTGAAGTGCGTATGTAGAAGTGTCTGTTTTTCTATTGTTATATGCCCTTTTGTGTTCTGCTATCCGTTTGTCAAAAGTTCTGCCAGTTTGACCGATGTACGTTTTCGGACAGTCACCACAAGTTAGTTTGTACAACTTTCTCTTAAGCCGGGAAGATAGGGTGGTTTTCTTGCGAAAGGGTTGTAGCTCAATAATCGAAATGCACGTGATTTAATAGTTTATTCTTAGAGTATATAAGCTATAGGAATTATATCCGTAATACGATATATTTTAAGTTTTCTCAGCATTTTTCTCTTAAGTTAAATCAATTAAAGGGTTGTTTGGGGGTGAAGGGGATGAGCTCAATGATCGAAGCTATATAATTTCAAGAGCTCGTAAATAGCTCGTAATTCTGCCGCAAAAACCAATTCAATATTCCTATTTTTAAGTAGTGGGGGGCTTACTCAGCCCCTTCCCAATAAAGTATTAAATTCCTGCTCAGTGGAACGAGCTCAAAATTATTAGTTTGCGGAATATGAAAGCTCTAAAATGGCTCATAAATCATGGCTATTTGTTTTTTGACTTTTGCAAGTGGGGGCGGGGGGGCAGCTCAACACGCGTAAAAAAATGCATTTTCTCGGCTTCCCATGGAGCAATTTTCTTAATTATTTTTTTGTTCCCAAGTAACTCGAGTAGAGCCATCTAACTAACGCATTACTAAATGTCAAACTTGCTTTTGTTGTGTTATAATAGATTAATTTATTTAAAAGAAAAGAAAACTACATATTTCTTCCAGTTGTAAACTTTTTTTAGATAAACTTACTTTTTGTGTACCTTTTAACGTTAAAAACACAAATATTCTCATTTGAGAGCTGTATAATTATTTAAACAATCTTTATTTAAACAAACTAAAAATTTTGTTATAATAAATAAATTAATTTGTTATAAAAAAACAAAAGAAACTTTGACATTTAATAATGCGTTAGTTAGATGGCGTTACTCGAGTTACTTGGGAACAAAAAAAGTATGAAGAAAATTGCTCCATGGCAAGCCGAGAAAATGCATTTTTTGATACGTATACCGATTTTGAACTATGATATTACATTTTCTCCAACCTAATCTTTGATTGGAATTTTGCTGTTTTTGGCAATTTTCACTCGTATTATCGATAGTTTTTATTATAATAATATATGTTATGATTATTTTAAAGATATGAAAATTGTTGTGAAGAAAGAGGAAAAAATAAAAAGGTGATGGTTCGAAAATTATGATCCTATTGTTTATAACTTTGCCGTAAATGCCGGTCAACTTTGACCGGTTGTATCTCAGGAAGCACTCATCACAATTAAGTGTTTTATCTTTTTAAAGAAGCCTCCTGCCTCTTTTTTTCCAATAGTGTTTTCATGATTTAATTTAATTGAATATTTTCGGCGATATTCTATTGGTTTTTAAGCCAAAAATTGTTTATAATTTTAAAATATTTCTGAGTCCGCTTAAATAGTCCAATTTAAATTCTGTAAAGTACATTAGATAGGTACTGTAAATTTTTATACAAAAATCATAGCTATTCTTATGTTTATTGATTATTGTGGTTATTAAAGAGACCGTTAATTTTTGATTAAGAATTCAATTGTTGCTAAACTGTTCATTCAATTTCCATCGATCTCTGGAATTATAATCTATACAAAAAGTGCTTTTATGCTACCAAGTTATTTAATTATTGATAAACAATTACGTATCTAAAATTTTAGTTGAAAATTAAAGATTTTGTTGGAAAAACCGGCATTTTCCGGGAAAAATATTCGTCGAAGTAAATCGGGAAAAACACGTCTCTCTGAAGAATTTAATTACGTAGTAAAGTTAAAATCTTTGGAGTTATAGAGCATAAATTAAAAAAAAGCACGATTTTCGGGCGCCATTTTGTTTATAAAAAAAGTAGCACACTATCTGCGGACTTTGCATACCTCTATTATTAATATATAGAATCATAAGATTCGATTCCAGCAATAAAATTGCTGGTAAATAACTTTTCCCAAAAATGGCCTATTCTCCGATAATCTGCACAGACTATATATAATATACTTTATCAAAATGGAAAACAAATCTGCGCAATATAAGTACTATATAGTGCCGGAATGCCAAAGCACAACTGTCAGAACATCCAACAAATATTTTTTTACCCCACCAGTAGAACCAAAACGTCGATGGAAACGGCTAAAAGCATGCAGGCGAGATAAAAAGGATATTTCACAAAGTAGCAAAGGTCTTTGTCTGTGAGTATTACATTTTCTAATTAGGTACCTAATAAATAAGACATTTTATATTTCAAGAAAAAATATTAGGTAGTTGTCGTTTCATGAAATGTGCCTACTTAAATTTGTTTATTTGTTGCTGTTGAAACAAGACATGGATAACTATAAATTAAAGATTATTGGTGGTCCTAAAATTATTAAGGCAGGTGTTGTCCCGCACATATTTGATTGTTAACCAGACAGAAAACGAACTTTTTCTCAACGAGGGAAGCTAAAAACGGTGAAAAGGGTTAAACGGCAGTTTCTTGAAGATGCCGCTTCTACATCTAAGTCTGTTCTAGAGGACAATGGTGATAAGAGACAGTGTGATCCTAATGCATCAACACAGACTCGCATAAAAATAGAAGTAAAGGTATTAGGTGTAAATTTCAAAGGAGTGTTATGGTCGAGTTGTCGCCATTGAAAATACATGATAAGGATGCAGGAACTTAACCTATAAAAGACTTGCAAACAATATTTGAAGATACAAAAAGTGAATCAGAACGTTCTGTATTTGAAGATAATAGTGAATATAGTGGTAGTGATGACAATTGGTACAATGAAAGTGATTCTTTATCTTGTGATAAAGATGCGAAAAAAAAAGTAAAACAATTTAAAATGTCTCTGAAGTGTACGTGTACAGTGATGAAGTTACAATACAGACCTAGATTGTATACGTTTCAATTAATGGAAAAATATTGTAAAACACAAACAATGCATCTATTTTTAATTATAAAAAAAACAGGACACACATTTAAGTCTCTTGGAGATGATTTCGGCATAAGCGAAAGCAATGCTTCGAGAATAGTTGCAAAAGCTGTTCCATTAATCAGTAAATATTTAAGATCTTGTATTTTTAATTCCCAAGTTGGTCCAGTTAAACTAAACTTACCCTTAGCATTTTAATTAAAGACGATTAAAATGTACTATACAATCCCCAGAATAGCCTAATCGTTTTCTTTTGAAAAACCCTCTTGAGTAATACTATCTACTTATGCGTTTTAAGCACTTAAAAGTAGCGATTTCTAAAGATTTATAAATTTCACTTTAAAACTAAATAAACTGATTGTAGAACTATGCAAGAATACAAATAATATCTGGTAATTTACAATTAAATGCGATTAAAATATTATATACAATTCCCCCGGTTGTGGTCCGTAACGTCAGACCAATAGAAGGACATTCAAGCGCCTCCTAAGAAGTTTGAATTTTATAGCATTTTCAAAACCTCGTAATAAGCGTATGGGTTAAGAATATTTTTTTTTACATGCAACCGTTTTAAGATGATGTTACCTTATGTGTTTTAATATTATTTTAATATTTAAAAATTTATGCAAGTCTCCTATTAAATATAGAGGGTGTCAAATCAAATACGGTAGGAAACTCTATATTGGGACAAATATTAACAGCAGTTATTAGTACTAACAACCACTTCACAATTACTCATCTACATAATGAAAGTAAAACCTGCACCAACCACTTAACACTACGGCTCTAAGTATTCATAATTGTACTAATATTATAATTTGTTGACCAACAACTCAGACTTCAACATACGGAACAAGAATTTAAATATAAACAAGAGTATTCAGGCTTGATTTCAAAATCAAATATGGTGTAGGTACTAATCAAAATGTACGAGGCAGTCATAACCTTTCTAGCAGAGATTGAAATGGACTTAGGACGATCGTAATCGTTTGGACAAACTTAACTTTGCTGCATAGTCTTTATAGACCAGGGTAGAAAAATAAAAACGGGAAAAAAATCAATACAGGTATTTGAAGGTGCTAAATCGTAGGGAGTATATAGTTAATTAAAAATACATACAGAGGTACTCGTAAATCGACCTCATTTTTTTATAAAAAAATGCCAAAGTCAGAAAATATTGTTTTTTGCCTATAGCATTTTTAGTATCATATTTACAGCAAAAGTTGTATTATGAAAGTTGTGTATCACAAAAAAACGATTAATTTAAATTTTTACAAGTTAAAATCCATCAAGAATTAACCGAGATAATTGCAAAAAACCACGTTTTTCGCACTATTTTGGAAATGTTAATAACTTTTACTAAATAGGTTGTAAGGAACTTATTGTACCTTGATCATAAGGTAATTAAGTGCCTTTATTAGTTTACAAAATCTCAAGAAGATCTGTTTGTTAGTTTACAAGTTATGTTAAATGTTTATCCCAGACATCGAATGTTTAAACAATCATTGTTGCCCAAGGAGTGTTTTCAGAGCTTTTTAGCAAAGTGCAATGACTACTTAAAGACTCAAAGTAATAAGAAAATTAAAAAAAATAATATATTTGTTTTTTAAATGTTGTTAAACAAGTCGATAAAAAAATGGTAAGTTTTTTCTTAATAAACAATTAGAATATCTCTGCCATTTTTTCTGATAAATAATTATAATTGGTTGTGTCAAAAATCAGGTAAAAAAATGCACATTAAAATGAAAAAAATAACTTTCTAGGACCAATAATAGCCAAGTTATACTTTTTTTTTTGAAAAATCACATCTCTATTGTTTATAAATATTAAGAGTTGAAATTTTTACAGCATGGTAATAAATATCTATATTTTATATGACAATTGATAAGTACCAAATATCTTCTATTTAAAACGAGTAATAACCCTGTAAATTCAAGTTACTCACGCCGACTGAGCTGGGACCGTGTGATATGGAAGAATGTCGGAGTTCAGTTTCTCTAGTCGAGATTTTGCTATAGAAAGTTCAATTTGGAGCGCTTGAAAAACTTTATAATATCTCAGCTTCCAGAGAACGTAGAGCCTTCAATTTTTTTTTAAATTGGGGTAACTCGACGAAAGAATAACAACTAGCTAATTTTCATTGACCGGAAAAATCGGAAAATTCTGGAAAATGGATTTTTTTATTCAACATTCTATTTACAACGTTAACAGTAATATATTTTGATAAACATTTTCATAAAATATTATAAATTTGTGAATAAATATTAAAGTATAATTATGGTATGTACCTATATATTTATTTATATACAGGGTTGTTCATTTTATTCGCCTCAGTGTTTGTACGGAAAACGACTTGATTTAAAAAAAATTCTTCATAGAAATATACAAAGCCATTAACACTACAATCTAAAAATAATATGAATTATACAGGGTGCTTCAAAAAAGAGTGGTATGTCAAAGATATATTTTTTATTGAACACCCTACACCTGATGAAATTTTTGAATTGCTCAAATTGAAACAATATGCTAGCTGCTAGCTAGACTATACCTAAGTACAGGGTGTTTTAATTCATTTAAATTTTTAGAAAAATGTAAAATTTTAGAAAAAAATAAATATTTACGAATCTAAGAATCGTTGACAATTATTTCTTGTATCTTCATAATAGACTATTTCGCATATTTAAACAGATGTTTATTGTAACAAAATTTATAATTACTTAGGTCCAATTTCCCCAACAACAAATAAATCAATGAATGCTATTCGTCCAATAAAATGTATTAGATGTTTAAGTTTATATTTTGTTTCAATATAATTTTAATAATTTAAAGTGAAACTGGCGAATTTACTTTCTTCTAAATATTTACAGTCAGATTAACTTGCCAATTTAGTCAAAGAGTAAGTATTTTTTTGATAAATAAATAAAATAAGTCTTATTTGACGTTAGTAAAATGGAGATATGCCAGTTTATTGGTCGAATAACTTTAATCATAGAATAAACTACTATTCGTCGTTGGTGAAACCGGCCATTGATCGTACATTTTAAGATTTAAAAACTAATTGGAAACAAAAACATTCTCAAATTAAGAAAAAATGTATATGTATAGATTATAATTATTGATCTTCGTTAATTATACACAGTTTATGTACAGATTTATTAATTTCTTAAACATTATCTCTATTTTTTTTAAACAAATCTTCTTCAACTTCACTTTTGTCATCTATAATAACTGTCAAAAGGTTGTAGCATCTTTGTTCATCAGTATCATATTTGCAATTTATGCAAAGCTCGGTACAATTGATTTATTTTAAGAAATTATGGATAATGTGGAAGAAATTGATGAACCTGTACAAAAACTGTGTAGAATTAACGAAGATCAATAATTATAATCTATACATTTTTTTTTCAATTTGAGAACGTTTTTTTTTGTACGATCATGTAATTATAAATTTTGTTACAATAAAAATCTGCTTAAATATGCTAAATAGTCTATTATGAAGATCCAAAAAAAATTTGTCACCGATTCTTAGATTCGTAAATACCTGTTTATTTTTTTTTAAAACATTACATTTTTTTTAAATTGAAATAAATCAAAACACCCTGCAGTTAGGTATAGTCTAGCTTATTGTTTAAGGGCAAATTCAAAAATTTCATCAGGTGTAGAGTGTTCTATAGAAAATATGTCTTTGATATACCACTCTTTTTTAAAGCACCCTGTATAATTCATATTATTTTTAAATTGTAGTGTTAATGGCCCTGTATATTTCTATGAAGAATTTTTTTTAAATCAATTCGTTTTCCGTACAGACACCGAGGCGAATAAAATGAACAACCCTGTATACATACTATAATTATATTTTAATATTTATTCACAAATTTATAATTTTTTATGAAAATATTTATCAAAATGTATTAGTGCTAACGTTGTAAATGAATGTTGAATAAAAAATACATTTTCCAGAATTTTCCGATTTTTTCGGCCAATGAAAATTAGCTAGTTGGTATACTTTCGTCGAGTTACCCCAAAAAAAATTAAAGGCTCTACGTTGTCTGGAAGGTGAGATATTGTAAAATTTTTCAAGCGCTCCAAATTGAACTTTTTATAGCAAAATCTCAACGCGAGAAACTGGACTCCGACATTCTACCATATCACACGGTCCCAGCTCAGTCAGCGTGAGTAACTTGACTTTAAAGGGTTATTACTCGTTTTATATAGAAGATAGTTCGTACTTATCAATTGTCATAAAATATAGATATTTATTACCATGCTCTAAAAATTTCAACTCTTAATATTTATAAACAATAGAGATGTGATTTTTCAAAAAAAAAGTATAACTTGGCTATTATAGGTCCTAGAAAGTTTTTTTTTTTTATTTTAATGTACATTTTTTTACCAGCTTTTTGACACATCCAATTATAATTATTTATCAGAAAAAATGACAAAGATATTCTAATTGTTATAAGGAAAAAACTTACCATTTTTTTATCGACTTGTTTAACAACATTTAAAAAATAAATATATTATTTTTTCTAACTTACTTAGTACTTTGAGTTTTTAAGTAGTCATTGCACTTTGCCAAAAAGCTCTGAAAACACTCGTTGGGCAACAATGATTGTTTAAATATTCGATGTCTGGGATAAACATTTAATATAACTTGTAAACTAACAAACAGATCTTCTTGAGATTTTGTAAACTATGTTAAACTAATATTTTCTGACTTTGGTCTTTGTTTATAAAAAAATGAGGTCGATTTACGAGTACCTCTGTATGTATTATTAATAAACTATATCCCCCTACGATTTAGCACCTTTAAATAACTGTATTGATTTTTACCCTGAAATCGCTCATATTTATTTTTCTACCCTGGTGTATTGTGGAGAAACACAAAACACAAAAACACATACTTAATATGTGTTTTTGTAGATACACATTAAAACTAGTTTTGGCCCTATAATGAGGTATGTTTTTGTTTATGTTTTCAGTTTTGTTGAATGTTTTTGTTTTTAATTAATTTTTAAATCTAAAAATGTACGATTAAATAATTATAAATATTATTACAATAAATATCTGTTCCAATATGCTGAATAGTCTATTATAAAGATCCAAGAAAAATTTTGTCACGGATTCTTAGATTCGTAGATATTAATTTTTTTTTCTTAAACCTTACATTCTTATAAAAATTGAAATAAATCAAAACACCATGTATTTACATGTAGGAAACCCTTATAAAAATATAGCTTATTTTTTTAAGGAAAATTCAAAAATGGCTCACGAGTAGGGTGTTCCATAAGAGAAAATATAACTTTAATATACCCCTCTTTTTTGAAGCACCCTGTATAATTTTCATTAGTTTTAGATTGTAGTGTTAATTGCCCTGTAAATTGCTGTCAAGAATATTTTTTTAAATATCAAGTCGTTTTCCGTACAGAGACCGAGGCAAATACGATGAACCACCCTGTATATCTATATAAAGATATATATATTGTTATATTTATATTTGATATGAAAATTAAATTTTGATAATTATAAACAGAATTCAATTTAATATAAAATATTTTCAATTTTCTCAACCACGGGCATATAAATTTAGAACAACCTGTATACAACAAATTGTTATATTTAATTTTAAGAAGTGATTAAATAAGACTCAAGTGAAATCGTTAATAGGTCATTATCGTTGTTCGCGGAAGGATCGATCATTAGCCGATGCTAAATAAGACTAAGTGGAAATAGAGAATAGGTCATTAAAATTTGTATATAGTAGAAAGTAATTTTAGAATGGGAATTAACTATTTTCTTTGAAATCCATTAAGCATATTTAGAAAGTTTAAAAATTGGTTTTGAGGAATACTGCGAATGAGAGTTGGTGGTGGAATTTTGATTTGTGAATCTGGAAGGGATATTTAGAAAGTAGGGGAATGAATGACAAATAGAGAGCAGAATGTTTTGAGCTGTCGAGAAGTGAAGTCGAGTCGTAGACGGTAGTGTACGGAGAGTGAGAAAGCCGGTGTAGTTCCGTGAGTGTGGAGTATCTATCGTGGAACGAGAGGTAGGCCAGGTTGAGAGTAAAAGAACCTCCTTGGGCCAAGAGTTCCCGGTAGCTGATTGCAGTTTCGAAAAAGGTAGAACACAGCATCACGACAGAAGCAGGAAACGAGAGCTATACGAGCTAGTTTCAGAGGAGAACATTACTGGAAGCCAGGACGAGGTTTTGATTGCAGCCAAGGATAGCAGGAAACGGGTCTTGTGTGAAGACATTCTCAGTGCACCAGAAAAAGGTCAGTCTCATTTGTTTGGACATGAATGTATGGGTTTTTCGTAGTAAATACCACATTTAAAATTGAAGAAACATAATCAATAATATCAGAAAAGCTTCATCAAACTTAAATAGAATTGTTGCTAATAAATCATAATAGTTAAATGTTAATAAAAACTTTCAATTGGAAATCAAAAGGAAATAAGATTCCCATGTGTAAATGTTATGTTTAAGAATAATAAGATATAGCCAATATTAAGCAGTGATTGCCATTTAAATAAAATAAACAATATTTTGATTACAATTGTAACCCATATGTGTTATTATTTTACTCTTTTCTTTCCTATCCCGATTAGGAACCATTAAGAAATACTTAGAAGCCACGTATGTAAGTAATTAATTTTATAAATAGCCCTGAGATTAAAAACATATTGATATGTGATCTGGTAAATTAATTAGATTATTAGTAATGCATTGATTAAATTAAATGACATATAAAATTATCATCTCATATCAATAATCAAGATCACAACAATATATATATACTGTACATTTATTATTTATTTACAAATTTATAATATGCTATGAAAATATTTATTGAAATATATTAGTGTTAACGTTGTAAATGAATGTTGAATAAAAAAGTCCATTTTCCAGAATTTCCCGATTTTTCCGGTGAGTGGAAATTAGCTAGTCGTTATTATTTCGTCCAGTTACCCCAATTTAAAAAAAAAATTAAGGCTCTACGTTCTCTGGAAGCGGAGTTATTGTAAAAATTTTCAAGTGCTCCAATTTGAACTTTCAATAACAAAATCTCGAAGCGCGAAAGCGGACTCAGAGATCCTTCCCCCATCACACGGTCCCAGTTAAGTCAGCTCGAGTACCTTCATTTTAAAGGGTTATTACTCATTTTAAATACAAGATATACAGTAGTTATTAATTGCAATGTAAAATATAGATGTCTATTATGATTTTTTGCAAATTTCGACTCTTAATATTTATAAACAATACAGATACGATTTTTAAAAAAAAAAGTATAAGTTGGGTATTATTGGTCATAGAAAGTTTATTTTTAGTTTTTAATATGTGTTTTTTACCACTTTTCTGATACAACTAATTATAATTATTTGTCGTGAAAAATAACAAAGTTATTCTAAATGTTTATAAGGAAAAACTCGCTATTTATTAAACGACTTGTTTAAGAGCATTTAAATAATAAATGTATCATTTTTTTTTAATTTCTTAGTAGTTTGAGTCTTTAAAAACTCATTCCACTTGGCTAAAAAGCTCTGAAAATACCCCTTGGGCAACAATAGATGTTTAAACATTCAATGTTTTGGATAAACAATTAACGTAACTAGTAAACTAACAAAACGATCTTCTTGATACTTTGCACTCTAGTAAGGGCACATAATATCCTCATAATTAAGGTACAATATGTTCCTTAGGTCATATTTAGTAAAAGTTATTAACATTTACAAAATAGTGCAAAAAATGTGGTTTTTTGCAATTATCTCGGTTAATTATTTATCAATTTTAACTAATCAAAATTAAAATTAATTGTTTTTTTATGATACACAACTTTCATAATACAACTTTTGCTGTAAACATGATACAAAAAATGCTACAGGCAAAAAACCATATTTTCTGACTTTAGCCTGTGTTTATAAAAAACTGAGGTTGATTTGCGAGTACCTCTGTATGTATTTTTAATTAACTATGTCCCCCCTACGATTTAGCACCTTCAAATACCTGTATTGATTTTTACCCTGAAATCGCTCATTTTTATTTATCTGCCCTGGCGTATTAAAATATTGTTTTCAAAGGTAAACAATATTTTATCAGAAGTTACCTCTAGTTATTATTAAATGAAGTGTAAATTCAATGCTTACGTAACGAAAAGGGTCAATAGCGACAATCTTGTATCCTTTATTGATGTTAAATATTGGCTACCGGATTGGGACTTAAAGGTTATGTCCTATCTTTAGGCCAGAATAAAAGGTTTTAATTGTTTGTTGTTAAAAAATAAAGTTATATTTTTGTTGAAATATCAAAATTGTGATCTATTCGGCCAAGATGGATAATAGATACTGTTTACTAAAATATTAAATATTAGTGGGCATGCATAAACTACGTCGTAAAAAATTTGAACTTTTTAATACCCTCCCCCCTCTCCTAGAGGAAGACAAGCACGAACGAAAACTATCAGATCTGTTCACAAATATAAAAGGATAGTATCCTGGAGAGGAATTGTGATCCGCAAAAAGCGCCTTTAATTTTCGTCCAATCAACTTTACCTGCTCACAGGTATGTTGATAACCTCTAGTCAAGCTCTGGAGAGGTGCAACAAGAAAAAATTTAATTTTCATGCATGATAATGGACCTCCACATACCATTCGAGTGACTAGAGACATCATTGGAGCAGAAGTTATCCCTTTTTTGGAGTGGCCTGCTTGCTCACCTAAGCTTAACACAAAACACTGCACGGCTAGTACAAACTGCTCTTGAAGAATGGAGCAACCTACCACAACAAAATGTTGATAATTTGATTAGGAGAGTGCCCACGCAAACTGAAGCTTCAATAAGGACTAGAGGTGATAACACTGACTACCAAAAAAACAATAAAATAAATAAAAACGATTTATTATTCGTTTTACATTGAAATTTTTTATGCTATTAAATTTAAAACAACTAGTTTCAATTTGCTTTTCAATTACTTTATTGTTTTATTTAATTGTTATGTATTTATTATTAACTTTATTTAAAATAAACATTGTTTGACTTCGTGTGTTAGTTTTTTTAAATTCGCACGAAATAATAAAAAATATCAGATGATTCCATATAAGTTTGGTTGTGGTACATATGGTTGTATGATATGGTACATATGAAAAAAAAAAAGAAATGTATGTACTTTATACGCACGTAAGAAGTTATAATTCTATTATTATGATTTCAACGAAATTAATATACTTAACAGCTTATTTGTATTTTATTTAAATATTAAACTAACTTTCTTTACCTACCAATTTTAAAAATTTTTTTATTAAAACGATACCAAAAATATAAAAAAAACATATGAATCGTCCGGGATTTGAACACGCTCTACCACTGAGCTATACGCCTTTTGCGTTGACAGGTTACAAGATTTTTCATACATACTGACAAATTTAATAGACCAAGTGGTATACAAAAATACTTTAAATATACTTACTATTATTATAAAATATCTTATTCCCGAGGAAGACAAATCCAAAGACACAAAAATTATAATAAATAATACATTTACAAGAACACTAATATATCCTTTTATATGATATAATATGACTTATTTGCGCTAACAGGGCTGAGACATATCTTGAAAGATCGAATACATACTGTCTGTGTGCGCATGCGCCCGGCATTATAAAATTTCACCGTCGATCGTAAAGAAGTATAACTTCAAAAAGGAAGAGGAAACATTAAATTGACCAGTAGGTATACTCTTCATTCAGAGCCCTAACAAATTAATATACAAATAGGGAATTAGACAATAATACTAAATGCTAATACTAAATACTAAAACTAAATACTAACAAATCTCTACTAAAGACTAAACTAAATCTCTACTAAACTAAAGTTTTTTAGGAACACTAAGGGTTATTAAAATAGTTATGAATATTTATTTAAAATTAGGAATTCTCAGGTTGTTTACAGGTGTCTAAGCAACAAATTAGTAAATTATCATTTAGTCTGGGCTGATTATCGGAGAATAGGCCATTTTTGGGAAAAGTTATTTACCAGCAATTTTATTGCTGGAATCGAATTATATATATATATATATATATATATATATATATATATATATATATATATATGTATTAATAATATAGGTATGCAAAGTCCTTAGATAGTGTGCTACTTTTTTATAAACAAAATGGCGCCCGAAAATCGTGTTTTTTTTCAATTATTGCTCTATAACTCCGAAGATTTTAACTTTACAAAAAAACATCCAAATAAAAATTCACCGTGATTAAATTCTGCATAGAGACGTGTTTTTCCCGATCTGTTCTGACGACAATTTTCCTCGGAAAATGCTGGTTTTCCCAACAAAATCTTTAATTTTCAAAGAAAGTTTTAGATAAGTAATTATCCACCAATAATTAAATAATTTGGTGACTTAAAAGCCTTCTTGGTTTAGATTATAGTTCCAGAAGCTAGTGACAATTAAACTAATATTTTAGCAACAATTCAATTGTTAATTAATAATTTACGGTCGCAATAATAACCAAAATAATTATGATACACTGATCAAACTTTGAAATCTTATAAAGATGAGATGCATATTTAACATTTTGTCGACAAAATATAATTTTTTTATTTTTTTGCAAAATCTTTAAATGTTTAAAAAAATAGTTATAAACAAATTAACGTTTCTCAGAAAGTTTTTATTATATTAAAATTTAAAAAAATAGCTAAAATGCGTATTTCAAATATCTTGATAATGAATGCTT
The DNA here is from genome assembly GCF_917563875.1 of Diabrotica virgifera virgifera. Taxonomy (NCBI): domain Eukaryota; kingdom Metazoa; phylum Arthropoda; class Insecta; order Coleoptera; family Chrysomelidae; genus Diabrotica; species Diabrotica virgifera. The sequence continues at coordinate 46,859,770 of NC_065451.1, read as the reverse complement.
TAAAACTTTTTTGCAACTATTTGCAAAAAAGTTATGAAACAGCAAAATAAACATACGATTACTACGGTGTTTATAATTTTTTTTGATTCTTTCAAAGCGTAGAAGTGAGTTTAAATTACAAGCTAATAATTTACAAAAAAATATCGATCATCAGTTTAATGGTTATATTTTAATTAAAGATTATTAATATATTTTTTTGTAATTTACACGCGTGAAAGTAGACTAATACAGTACTGTAGCTAAAATTTTCACTCGGAGCGACGACTGGTCGCGCAACGTACACTTTTAATAAATAATGTATGCTGCGTGTCAGTCACTTCGAGTGAACATTTTAGCTCCGACTCTGTATGAGGCCTATTTTTGCGCTAAAAATTACAAAAAAAAGTATTTTTAATCTTTGATTAAAATATAACCATTGCACTAATTTTTGACATTCTTTGTGAGTAATTAGTTTGTATAGTATTTTTACTACAAAAGCGATATAACGTAGGTCAAAATTTTTGACGTAAGAGAACTGTCAAAACATTAGAATGTGACTTTTCATTATTGCCATGTTTATAATAAACATGGCAATAATGAAAGGTCACATTCTAATGTTTTGACAGTTCTCGTACGTCAAAAATTTTGACCTACGTAATATCGCTTTTGTAGTAAAAATACTATACCATAGACTCACATTTAAGCTTTGAAACAATTAAAACCAATTATAAACAACGGAGAAATCGTATATTTACTTTGCTGTTTCATAATTTTTTTGCAAATGGTTGTAAAAATTTTTTTAAAGAATTCATTTTCAAGACCTATGAATACGCATTTTAAGTATTTTTTAAAATTAGAATATAATAAACAATTTCTGAGAAATGTTAATTTGTTTATAACAATTTTTTTTAAATATTTAGCAAGTTTTAAATATCCCGAGCAAATCGGGAAAACTTGCCACTATGTAGAATTAAATTGGGGTGAATTTTTATTTGAGTGTTTTTGGTGTAAAGCTAAAATCTTCGGAGTTATAGAGCAATAATTGAAAAAAATACGATTTGTCGGCGCCATTTTGTTTATAAAAAAAGTAGCACACTATCTGCGGACTTTGCATACCTATATTAATAATATATAGGATCTTATAATTCGATTCCAGCAATAAAATTGCTGGTAAATAACCTTTCTTTGTACTTTACTAATTAGACCAGCGTATTATAACTATTTTTTTTTCAAAATTTAAAGATTATGCAAAAAAAAGAAAAACTGATATTTTGTCGATAAAATATTAAATAAGCATCTCATCTTTATAATCTTTATAAATTTTATCAATGTATCATTATTATTTTGGTTATTATTGCGATCGTAAATTGTTAATTAACAATTGAATTGTTGCTAAAATATTAGTTTAATTTTCACCGGCTCACAGTGTGTCGTTGAGCCTAGCTAGCTGGACAAAAGTCATGTTCAAAACTAAAAGAATTATTATTTGAATATTGTAAAGAATACACCAAAACATCCTATTCTAATATTTATTTGTGTCTAAGTGTGAGTAATAACGTCCGAAAGTAAGTATTTTGATTGTAATAGAATAAATCAGTTGAATTCCGGACATCATTTAAATCGCACAAAATTAACGTTTTTCCCTAATTTATAAAGATTAATTGTTGAATATGGATAATACTTATATTGGTAAGTGCTAATTTTTATTAATTTAACGAAATTATCTGATAACCAAACACTATTAAAAAAGTTTTTATGATGAACGAAGGAAATTTTCTTCGTTTTGAAATTTTGGAAGGGTGGGAAATACTTGTACCCTTTTGTACCCGGGCTAAATTTTTTATATGTTATAGCTACACCTATTCCATTGATAATAAGGGCTATTATAAACTGCACAGGCTTGCACATCATTTTGTTTTTTGAGTAATAGCGTCCAAATGTACGTATTTTTATTGTAATAGAATGAATCAGTTGAATTTCGTAGATCATATAAATCACATGATATTTAAGTTTTCCTTAATTTATAAATATTAGTTGTTGAAGGTGGATAATATTTATGATAGTAACTGATAATTTTTTCTAATTTAACAAATCTATCTGATAATCAAAGAATATTAAAAAAAGTTTGTATGATGAACGAAGGAAATTTTCTTCGTTTTCAAAGTGTGGAAGGGTGGTAATGACTTGTACCTTTTGTATCCGGGTTAAATTTGCAATTTGTCATAGCTGCACCTTTCCCATTAATAATAAGACTTATTATAACCTGCATACTCGAGCACATCATTTTTTTTAGAGCACTGTCTTCCGAGGAGGGAATTTTTTTGAAGAATGGGTAAAATGCTCAACAAAAGGAGAAAAAAATTGTTTTGTATTTGAGTTCCTTTCTACAAAATTTAATTTTAGAGACCTAACAGAGGACTCTGACAGGAAAATCAGAATGAGGATAGCAAATTATGCCTCTAAAATTTCTGATAAATATGTTGCTGCGGGAAGATCAAAACAGCGTTTTTTGGCAACTAATGAAAGTTGGTTGAATGAGCACATCAAATTTGAAGCTCAATGTACTGTGCCGCGATCGTCCATATTATTTCAAGGTTTCGGTAAGCATCTAAACATTCCGTATATGTATTTGGAACATAGGAGTTTTCTATTGGTTCGTTGCAGCACGCGGTAATATTTTAACCAATAGGCGGCGAGGTTCCAGATGCATATACGGAATGTTGGTCGGTCCCAAATTTATATACGGATTGTTACAATATCGTACACCGAAAAAGATAAGTCTTTTAAAAGGAGATTGATTTTAAAATACTTGTTACTGTAGTATTAAAAAAAAATAAAACAATTATAGTATTTCGAATGTTATTTGGTGCGAAATTCATATGCGGAATGTTAATTATTCGTAGACCAAAAATGGGACTTTTTATTAATCAGTTAAAGGAGACTGATTTTAGAATACCTATCTTATTGATGTATTATTAAAGCAAAATATAACAATGATTAGGTACCTATTTGGTGCAAAATTCATAAATGGGATGGTATAGATTTGAGGTACATACATATTTCTTTATTTGACTATTTCTCAGAATTTTTAATGACTTGCACGTGTTGTTAAGTATGTTTAGATCTGTTTCAGCTATTTAATTCGATTCTGTTGAAGTTTAGGGCTGTGTGCTATCAGACGAAAATAAATGTTAACTTGGTTATAACGTTTGCGGTTTTGTTTTAAATATTATATTCTGGTTTATATACAGAGAGAGTCTGTAATTTGGAATAATTTCAATATCTCAAATACTAATTGTTTTTTTGAAAATTGCTCAGACCAGCCGATTAGTATTTCAAATTGTCCTTTTTGACATACAATAATAATGTATACAGGGTGTTCCAATTTAGAGATATGACGTCATCGTTGATTTTCTTAAATGGCAACACTGTCATTTTGATAGCCATTTTGATTGGGTGTATAAAGTTATACATAAATGCAAAATTTCAAATTGTTATTCCCTACCATATAAAAGATAATAAAAAATAACAAAGTTATGTCTGTAATTTGGAATAAATTCAATAATTCAAATACTATTTGTTTTTTTGAAAAATGCTTAGACCCGTCGATTTGTATTTCAAATTGTCATTTTTGACATAAAATAATAATGTATAAAGGGTGTCCCAATTTAGAGATTTGACGTCATCGTTGATTTTCTTAAATGGCAACACTGTTATTTTGATAGCTATTTTGATAGGGTGTGTAAAGTTATACATAACTGCAAAATTTCAAATTTTTATTCCCTACCATATACAAGATAATAAAAAATAACAAAGTAATAAAAAATAAGTAATCAAATAATAATTGAATTTAATTATTTCAATTAAGCAAATGCTCATAATGTTGCCCTCAATTATTGTCAAATGGTCAGTGGGCAATATTATGAGCATTTGCTTAATTGAAATAATTAAATTTCATTATTATTTGATTACTTGTTTTTCATAACTGTTATTTTTTATTATCTTATAAATGGTAGGGAATAAAAATTTTGAAATTTTGAAGTTATGTATAACTTTACACACCCTGTCAAAATAGCTATCAAAATGCTAGTGTTGCCATTTAAAAAAATCAACGATGCCGTCTATCTCTAAATTGGGACACCTTGTATACATTATTATTTTATGTCAAAAATGACAATTTGAAATACTAATCGACGGGTCTGAGCATTTTTCAAAAAAACAATTATTATTTGAATTATTGAATTTATTCCAAATTACAGACATAACTTTGTTATTTTTTATTATCTTGTAAATGGCAGAGAATAAAAATTTGATATTTTGCAGTGATGTATAACTTTACACACCCTATCAATATGACAGTGTTGCCCTTTAAGAAAATCAACGATGACGTCATATCTCTAAATTGTGACACACTATATACATTATTATTGTATGTAAAAAAGGAAAATTTGAAATACTAATCCACGGGTCTGAGCAATTTTCAAAAAAACAATTAGTATTTGAGATATTGAATTTATTTCAAATTACAGACTCTCTCTGTATTTATTTTGGTCTACGAATAATTAACATTCCGCATATGAATTTCGCACCAAATAACATTCGAAATACTATAATTGTTTTATTTTTTTTTAATAATACAGTAACAAGTATTTTAAAATCAATCTCCTTTTAAAAGACTCTAAAAAAACTTATCTTTTTCGGTGTACGATATTGTAACAATCCGTATATGAATTTGGGACAGACCAACATCCCGTATATGCATCTGGAACCTCGCCGCCTATTGGTTAAAATATTACCGCGTGCTGCAACGAACCAATAGAAAACTCCTATGGTCCAAATACATATACGGAATGTTTAGAGGCTTCCGGTAATATAGGAAGAAAACGGAAAAATTTTGACGAGGCATCGTTTAAAACAAAAAAAAACGTATAGTTGAGGACCTCGTTGAATCACGCAGTGTGGGGGAGTTGGTAACTGCTTCAGAAATAGCAGCTCATGCAGTAGGGAAAAGAAACGTTGTTAATTCAATTAGGAGCGTAAGTGAATGCTCAGTAGGTGCTACATCTTCTAATTATAAAAAATCGAATAGCTTACAGGATGGTAGGCAATTAAGTGGAGATGAAGCATTAGCCTATTACATAGACTCCAGATCTACAACGCATTCATACAAGCAGACTAGGAAGTGTCTACCATAAAATATGCATTAAATATAGAAAATCTTTTAATTTTTTATTTATTCCCCTGACGAACGCCTCTGATTTAGTCTTTGACTAATAAAAATGATTTATTTTATTATCAAATTACTTAACTGGTCGATACAAATGTAAATAAGATGAAAAATAATTTTGTCCACCTAGCTTGTTATAAGCGACACACTATGCGGCTTCTGGAATTACAATCTATACCAAGAAAGCTTTGATGTCACTAAGTTATTTAATTATTGATTAATAATTACTTACCTAACACTTTATTTGAAAATTAGAGTTTTTGTTAGGAAAACCCGCATTTTCCGAGGAAAATTTTCGTCGAAGCACATCGTGAAAAACAGATCTCTATGCAAAATTTAATTGCGGTGAATTTTTATTTGGGTGATTTTGTTGTAAAATTAAAATCTTCGGAGGTATAGAGCAATAATTGGAAAAAAAAATTTGTCGGCGCCATTTTGTTTATAAAAAAAGTAATACACTATCTGCGGACTTTGCACAACTATATTATTAATATATAGGATCTTATAATTCCATTCCAGCAATAAAATTGCTGGTAAATAACTTTTCCATGAATTTTGCTAATTAGCCCAGAGTAATTCAAAAATCGCCAATTTAACGCTTTAAACGTATTTTATCAAATTATTATTTCCAGATGATACAAAATCAAATGTTTAAAATCAAAATTGTTCAAAATGCTTTATTTTCTAAAAATCTATTTTATTTTCTGATAAAAGCTCTAAATTGGTGCATTTGGCAAAGACCTACACATTTGTCTAAACTTACGTATTTGGCATTCTGATGCGCCGTCGTACTTACCCTACCAAACTCCACTTACTTATTGTAAAAATTACTTTGAAATTATTGTTGTATTGACAATTTCATATAATATTTTTCTGAGAGAAAAGGAAAGGAACACCCGATAACCACCCTTTTATGACATGACATAAATGGCAACAGATTAGCAGGTATACTTTTACATCTTTTCGGAAATCTTACAATACAATGCTTTTAAATCGCTCTGAAAGTTAAAAGTGTTTGACAAAAATAGATGTCTTTCAATGGGTTCATAAAGTTAAGAAATGAGATATAAAATATACCTACTTTACCCTTTAAGCTTAACAACAAGTAAAGCTTTTGTTTACAACCAAGTAAAGTACCTGAAGAACGTCAAAGACGACAATTAGTAATTCATACCCACTTGTGTTGGCGTTAGCTTTTAGTCATTTATCATTAGATTGTGAATCGTGAGTTGATGCTGGTGAATTTTATTTATTCGGTTCGGATTAATATACATTACGTTTATACGCTTGTAACTACCTATAATGTCACTTAAGAGGATCGGTACGTATTTTCAGCTGCAATGCAATTCAAATGGGGATTCATTTTTTTCGAATCCTGAGAAAACTAATAAGTATTTTTGAAAAATTTAAACGCATAATGAAAGATCACGTTATTAGCGAGGGCCGAAAGTCCCTGAGAACTTTTTAGTCCTGTCGCCAGGGGGGGTACAACGGCCTCGTTAATTCAGATGGACTTACCCAAGTTTTTTTTATGTATTTTGACCCGTAGAACACGAATTTTTTGGGTAACAGTTGATCCGGATGTCGATACGATTGTTATAGACCAAGAACTTGAGGAATCAAATAACAGCGATTTTTGGCAAAACAAAACAATATTTTGTATTTTTTGGGTCATTTTAAGCAAAAAATATTTCTACAAGTTTTTTAGTAGGATGCACAGTTTTCGAGATAAACGCGGTTGAACTTTGAAAAAATCGAAAAACTGCAATTTTTAAACCCGAATAACTTTTGATTAAAAAATAAAATAGCAATTCTGCTTAGCGCCTTTGAAAGTTCAAGTCAAATTATGTCGGTTTTGATTATTTGCATTGCTAAAAATTTATTGTGTTATTGTTAAACAAAGCTACAAACAACTAGTGCGTGAGTGATGTTTCTATGATTTCTCATTTAAAATCGAACGAGTAGGTAGAATAGGTACTAGTGCAATCAAGACTATTTCTACGTTACATGCGTTAAAACGCATGTAAAAGCACGGGAAACCCTACAAGTTTATAGCTTTGTTAAACAATAAAAAAATAAATTTTTACCAATGCAAATAATCAAAACCGATATAATTTGACTTAAACTTTCAAATGCGGTAAGCAGACTTGCTATTTTATTTTTTAATCAAAAGTTATTCGGGTTCAAAAATTGCAATTTTTCGATTTTTTTAAAGTTCAACCGCGTTTATCTCGAAAACTGTGCATCCTACGAAAAAACTTGTAGAAATATTTTTTACTTAAAATGGCCCAAAAAATACAAAATATTGTTTTGTTTTGCCAAAAATCGCTGTTATTTGATTCCTCAAGTTCTTGGTCTATAACAATCTTATCGACATTCGGATCAACTGTTACCCAAAAAATTCGTGTTCTACGGGTCAAAATACATAAAAAAAACTTGAGTAAGTCCATCTGAATTAACGAGGCCGTTGTACCCCCCCTGGCGACAGGACTATTTATAATGTTTATTTTAATAAGTTACAGGGGTGAAAAACTAAGAGAAAATTTAGTGTGATTTTTAATTTCAAATATATCATTCAAAATAAACTTTTTATTTATTCTAAGGGACTTTCGGCCCTCGGCAATAATTTAGTCTTTCATTCTGCGTTTAAATTTTTCAAAAATATTTATTGGTTTTTTCAGGATTCGAAAAAAATAAACACAATGCCGTGGTAATATTTTCCAAATCTATCTTTGTCTTACAACGCACTCAGCCGAATATAATATTGTCAGCATATATTGTCAGTCAGACACTGACAATCAGTGACAATTTTAAATATTCGACATTGCATCGGGAATATGTTGAGTTATTGATTAAATATTATTGAAATATAGTGTATTTGATAAATAATTGATTTAAGACGTGAACTTAATAAAAAGTTATTTATTGTGTATTATTATTATTTGTGGAAGATCCAAGCAGAGAATACATCAGGATAATATATTCTGTGATCCAAGTATTTTGTTGTTAAAGATGTTCAAAATTGTAAGCGTTCCATAACAATATATTATTAAAAAATCACTTTAACACTTTTCCTCTTTTCTCGATTGAGTATTAGTCCTTGTTGTACAAATAAATTATTACAATCACTGAATACATAGTTAGTGAAAAAATTATGACATTTATTAACTGAATTAATAATTTCCAATTATAAAAATAACAGTTACCCAAGAACATTCAAAACCCATCTCTTGAAATTAATGATGACATTTTCAAGTAGAATGACATTCTAGTAATGTTTACATATCCATACCAGTGTGAATTTTACTACGCGTAATTTGCCGTGTAAAGACAGAAAAAGTAGGGATACACGTAAAATATTTGCGAATTATGTACCCATAGCCTTAAGCAGCATAAAAGCGGAGCCGCTAAGCGAAAGGTGAGTTTACTTACTTAATTTATATTAGCGCAACTTTTAGCCTTATCAAATAAAAAAACATAATTTAATTCCGAACAGGTTTTGTCCTTTTTTAAAACAAAGTTTGAGCAAAATAAAAAGATATTTTTGAAAAAGGATACGCTTCACATGACGGCACAATTATTTCAACAAGGAAAAGCAGGTAAATTTTTCTTATAAATTGTTTTTTTAAACTTTAGCCTAAATTAATGATTACATGGAGGATTTTACAATTTTTCTTCAAAAACCTAATGGGACAACCTTTAATTTAAGACTTTGTAAGTTCGTTTTCATGCGTAATTTATTTAAATAATTAACAATAAACACTGAATAATTGGTTTTTAAAAATAGGGTAATAGTCGGTAATACACAGAGAAAAAAGCTTTTACAGCCTTGCAAGTTGAAATAAGCACGAAAAGTTGTCTTATGTTTTACATGTATTGAAATTTTATTTGATTTAGACAAGGCAAAAACGGCGGGTTCGAAGGGAAAAATATTCCCATGAGATTTTTTTGCATAATCACATTCGTGAGATATCCCAGAATAAGGTTCAAGAAGTCGCCCACGTGAAAAGTGAGCCAATTTTTTTAACAATTTTTTTTTAATCAAATTGCAAGAATCAATATTTTTGGCCCGAACAATTTTTTCTTTGATTTTTTGGACCATTATGGACAAAAAAGATCTCTTATAATTTTTCTCTAAAGTTGATCGTTTTCGACTTATAAGCAATTTAAAATTGAAAAAAAAAAAACGAAAAATGGCGATTTTCAAGGCTTAATAACTCGCTTAAAAGTTATTATTATGAAAGTCAATATATGACTAATTCAAAGTTTAAAGCCCCCCCTACAAGATCCCGAAGAAATTTTTGTCATTACAGTGGAACCCCGATAAGTCGGCCCCCGATAACCCGGAAGTCCGGCTAACCCGGACCGATTTTCATCAGACAAAAATTTAACAAATAAACAATTTAACAATTTTATCAAATAAAAATGTATGTAGGCCAAATAATATTTCAGAGATAATGTGTATTTGTGTAATTTGAACACATAAGTACAATAGTAAAAATGATTCATGCACACGGCGGCAGCCAGAGCGACCGTCTCAGCTTATCGGAAAGAACAGACACCTGTCTGTATTCCTTTTTCTTTATTTATGTCAAACTGTCTTAGCATTGTTTAAAAAAGACGTGACTATTTAAAAATTCTTGTATTGTGTGTAGTACAGCCTATTAATCACTTCCGTCCTGTAATGTAATCGTGCTTCAGATTGTGTTTGCTTTGTCTACGTAATGGTAACAAAACGTAAAAATGTTGCAGTGACAATGGAAAAGAAACTAGAAACATTAGGTAGGATTGATAAAGACGAATCTTTAAAATAAATTTATTGCAGCATCATAATATGATATTATGCTACCATAGGTCTGGATCCCGCGTATGAAAAAAAAGTTGATTAATAGCAAGCTAAAAATTTATTAATAGCTTAAGGGTGTCTAGTCGGATAAACTTTGATATATGAGAACACTGGAACAGGGGCAGTTTTAATTGTGGAACAGGTCAAAAATTTGGAACGGTCAGAACACGAAAATGGCACATTTGTTTTGTCCGACAGAACAGACATAAACTCTCCGAACAGAGATTAAACTCTCATGCAAAAATCAGACTGCTATTTATCACCTGTCATAATTCCTGTCATTTGACATATTCTACATGTTCCACTCATTAAAACGCCAATTTGGTGATAAATAGCAGTCTGATTTTTGCATGAGAGTTTAATCTCTGTTCGGAGAGTTTAAGTCTGTTCTGTCGGAAAAAATACATGTGCCGTTTTCGTGGTCTGACCGTTCCAAATTTTTAACCTGTTCCACAGTTAAAACTTCCCCTGTTCCAGTGTTCCCATATATTAATGTTTGTCCGACTAGACACCCTTAAGCTAATAACAAATTTTCAGCTTGCTATTTATCAATTTTTTTTTGTACGCAGGATCCAGACCTACCATATTATGGTGTCGGTACATCTCTACAGTATGACTGAGTTTTTTACCAAGAAATGAACAAAACTCTACACTCTATACAACTATACGTAATTTAGATGTGTACTGTGCATATGTGTTTCATGTTTTTGTAATTGTAATGGAGGTTATTTATTAATTTTTACTATATTCTCCGGCTAACCCGGATTTTCGATAACCCGGATCGGCCGCGGTCCCGATTAATCCGAGTTATCGAGGTTCCACTGTATTTTATTACTAAGCTGTTATTTTTAAGTAATAATAATAAGCGCCATGCACGTGTGAGGCCGTTGTAAATTCTGAGTGCGAGAGAGAAGCCATTCAGCAGTCCAATTGTGCATCTTACTCGCACTCACATTTACAGCGGCGTCAATACGATCTAACCGCTCTTTGTTATTAATTAAAAATAACAGCTTAGTAGTAAATTAATGACACTGATTTCTTGAGGATCATGTAGCGGCGACTTTAAACTTTTATTTAGTCACTTTCTGACTTTCATAATAATAATTTTTAACCGAGTTATTAAGTCTTAAAAATAGCTATTTTCGCGGTTTTCAAATTTTAAATTGCTTATAACTCGAAAAAGATAAACTTTAGAGAAAAATTATAAAAGACCTTTTTTGTCCAGAATGGTCCAAAAAAACTAAAAAAATTGGTCCGGGCCAAAAATGTTGGTTTCTGCAATTTGATTAAAAAAAAATTGTTAAAAAAAAATTGGCCCGCTTTTCACAAGGGCGACTTCTTGAACCTTATTCTGGGATGTCTCACGAATGTGATTATGCAAAAACATCTCATGGGAATATTTTTCCCAACGAACCCGCGGTTTCCGCCTTGTCTAATTGGTATATTTAAAGAATAAAAGGATTAAGTAATTTTTTGTTGTGGCTCATTGTAACATTGTATGATTTAATAAAAATATATGCTTCAAAACAATCGATCAAAAAGCAGTAAATTTGCATCGGGGTTCGAATCTGTCTATGCAATTTTAATTTTTTTCAGGCAAAAGAAGAAAAACTTAGCAGAGTTCAAAAGTTACCGAAATTGACCATGTTTTTTAAGAACCAAGGAGAAAACAACGCCAAACCTCTGTTAATTACGCACGATGACAAGGAAATAAATGATTCAATTGATGTTGCATCAACAAGCAAACTCCATTTTACAGAAAAAGATGAGTTGAGTGAAAATTCTAACAATGATTCTCATTTGGCAGCGTCCACATCCTCTGGGTTTTTAGTTTCTAATGATGTCAATCATTGTGGCCAACAACTCTAACAGATGCATTTCGATCAAGTTGTGTAGAAAAAGGCTCAGAATATTTTCAAAACAATGATGGCGTGTATGCAGCTTCCAAGCGTAACTTCAAAACACAAAATAGAAGTCTTTCCGGTAAATTATTTCAAAAAAGACTAAGCAATGGAGAAACTGTACCTCGAAAATGGATCATGTATTCACCTTTAACTGGAAACATCTACTGTTTCGCGTTCGCGTGTAAGCTTTTTTCGGTAAAAAGTGTAAGTGCGTTTGCTCACCACGGGTTCTCAAACTGGGGTAAAGTAGAAGAAAGCACACTTTCTCACGAAAATAGTGTAGAACATCGTGAGAGTATGTTTTTATTGTTAAATAGACTTAATTTAAAGAATCGTATAGACAAAAGCTTAGCTAATCAGTTTATTCAAGAAACTGAGTACTGGATGAACGTGTTTAGAAGGGTAGTTACGGTCGTAAAATTTCTAGCGGAAAGGGGCTTATCATTTCGTGGTAGCGTAGAAAAATTTGGTGATAGTAGAAATGGAAATTTCATGGGAATACTAGAACTAATTTCTGAGGTTGATCCTTTCCTTAAAACACACACATTGAAAGGTATGGCGGTAAAGGTAGTGGACACGTGTCATATTTATCAAAAACTATGTATGAACAGTTTATTGATATTATTGGCGGTGAAGTGAGAAACAAGATTATTGGTGAAGTTAAAAAGTCTAAATATTTTTCTTTGATCGTGGACTCTACGCCCGATATATCACACACCGACCAACTTTCAGTGATTATTAGATATTGCTCTTCTAATAAAATTCATGAACGTTTTTTGACATTTTTACCTATATTTAGTCATACTGGTGCTTCTTTGAGTAGTGTAGTTTTAGAATTTTTAGAACGTCATGATATTAACATTATGAATTGTCGCGGTCAATCTTACGACAACGCGAGTAACATGTCTGGGAAATACAAGGGACTTCAAGCGGAAATTAAAAACAGGAACAACCTTGCATTTTATGTGCCGTCCTTTGCACATTCTTTAAATCTAGTGGGTCAATGCAGCGTAGAGACATCTACAGAAGTATCTCATTTCTTCATGTTTTTACAAAAATTGTACGCTTTTTTTGCTAGTTCAACTCATCGGTGGGATGTTCTTACAAGAAAGATGCAAGAAAATCGTACAAAATTTACACTGAAGTCACTTTCGTCCACCAGATGGTCATGTCGAGAGGATGCTACAGAAGTATTAGAAGCTAGTTATGATCAAATACACGATGGTCTTACTGTTATTCGCGACGATCCCGATGAGAAAAAGGAAACAAAATTAGAAAGCGGAACTTTAGTAAAAATCCTTGAGAAATTTGAAACTGCTTTTTTAACCGTATTTTGGAACGAAATTTTGAAACAACTTGGAACAGTTAGTACTATTCTTCAAAAACCTGGTCTATAACTAAACACTGGCACACATCTACTACAAGGACTACACAGTAGTATACACAAACACCGTGAAAATTTTGAATACTTTGAAGAAAAAGCAAAAAAAAAAGAGTTTATACGTTAAATTTGAATATTCAAAAAAAAACGAGCAGATTCAAAAAAAAAATTCCAGACGGGCCCTCTTCACATTTAGAAGGTTCAAACAAATTTAAAGTCGAAACATTTTATTTATTGATCGATACATTAGTGACAGAGTTAGACAAGCGACGTGAAGCATACGGTTATGTATCTAATATTTTTGCATTTTTTGGAAATTTTCGCACTATTGAAGGTGAAACATTAAAACAATATACGCGAAATCTTATCGAAACGTACGCGCTTGATATAGATCAGGCATTTATCGAAGAGATTATATTTTTTCAAAATTTTATTTTATCTTTTCCTAATTCCGAGAATTCTGTAGTAACACCTAAAGACATGCTGGATATTATTATCGAAAAAGACCTTGTTTCAGTGTTTTCAAATACCTATATTGTTTTAAGAATATATTTAACTATACCTATCACGAACTGCGAATCCGAAAGATCATTTTCAAAATTAAGCTTTATTAAAAATAAATTAAGGCCATCAATGGGCGAGAACAGATTAGTTTCGTTATCGATCTGCTCTATTGAGAATGACGTATTGGGGGAAATTGATTTTGAAAGTGTCATAAAAGCATTTGTTGAAAATAAACAAAGAAAAAAAGCGTTACCTTGTCTTAGCCTTGTATCTTCTGCATAATTTTAAATGTACTGAAGTTTATATTGTTTTAATTTTTAAAATGCCTTGTCAAAAAAGAGTTGGATAGGGCTCTCTAGAAGAATTAGCACCGGGCCCACTAATGAATAAATCCGTCCCTGTATTTGGCTGGATCAAACTGCCAAACAGGGTATTTTTTTTACCTTATTTTTCTGGACTATTCCCCAATGTTTTAGTATTGAGTATTACTCTAGATTTAAAACTTTAAACTCAAAAACGTATTATCTGTTTATTATTATAAATAGAGATGCTTTCGTCGGTAGTAGTTTCTCGCCTTTTCTATTTGAGGGATATACATAAATGCCTAATGCTTTATTCCTGCGAATATTTGTAGGATTAAGTTGTTTCGAGGGCAGGTAAGTTTCAGGAACAGACCTTTCGAGATTTTCGTTGTGTTGACTTCAAACTCAATTAACTACGAAATAGACAACAAAAGAGAGGGGGTCAACGGAATTTATTTTTAGCAGCCCCGAGTGAAAAAAAAAGGAGAAAGAACCAAAGCACTTCTTTGAACTCGAAATCAACTAAGAAAAGCAAGCGTGAGCTCTTTAAGACTACGTTTAAAAAGTAGAATACAAACTTGATGGAAAAATCCCTTAAACAAAGAAGTCCTCGAGAGATCCCGTCCTGTCCAGAATACAAATTCAAAAGGGAGACTGGAAACCTTCGTTTTGAGTGATATAAAAGGCGTTCAGTGCGGCTTCAGTTCTCGATCGATGCTATTTTATGATTATATCTTTGTAATTACATTTTTATTTATGTTTCTTTTGGTTCTTTTTTTGCTGCCTTCTGCCGCTTTTTATCAGTAGAGCTAAGCGGACGGGTAATTAGGTTATGTCTGCTCTAGATACGACCCAAAAATAAGATTTACTTCGGAGTAATTTGAATGGAAACAGAAAATTTAAATTTTACTTCGATGATTCGGTTACGAGGAATATGGAAAATATGGAGGTTGCCTTTGGAAGATACAAAACTCGAAGCTGTACTTAATTTGATCACTGAATTATTTCCATTGTATTCAGATAGGTTTTCCGCCAAATTATTGCAGGGGAATAAGTATTGATCATTCTGAATTGTTTTTCTTTCTTATTTTATAACCCCAATTTAACTTACGGCATAAAAATTTACAGTCAAACTACTGTTAGATGATATTTACGTACAGAGTGTCGCAAATTAGTCTGTGGTAAAAATGGTGGAAGTGGTAATGTTTTTATAATATTTTGTGTTTACTTAATACTGTGTCTGTGTGCAAAATTCATCTATATCTTTTAATATATCTTGGGGTGAGTACCGTTTGTTCTATTTTATACTTGTAAGAAGATTCTAATTCACCAATATTCATAATTTTATTTTAATACTTCCTATTTTTTGACTTTACTTTTTATTCCATTACCTTCTCCAACCCACGTGTTTTTTAGCTTTAATAAACCTTTTTGCACGATTGATCATTTTTGACTGTTTACCGTGACAGATTTTACGTCAGTAGGTGACATTTAAGTAAATCCAACTCGACGGTAAGTAATCCAACTCGACGGTAAGTACTCCAACTCGACGGTAAGTAATTCACTTACCGTCGAGTTAAAAAATCACTTAATTTTAATTTATTTTTTCTCTTCAAATACGCGATCAAAGTTGAAAACTTGGAAATATCAATGCCATCATAAAGAAAAACGGTGGATTTAATCATTGAATATTCTGCCCAGAGGCTTCCAGGATCTTTCAACTGTATATGTCTTTGAATGAAATATGCCAATAGGGTCTTTTCTTCGATTCTTAAATTCTTGCCTTCGCACCATTTTTTAAAACTTTGGTAGGTATTTTGATAACGGATTTTGGATTTTTCTGGAATAATTGCGGAACACCCTTCTTCCCAAGCCCGTTCAATTTCTTAAAATTCACTTTCGCTCCTATTTTAATTTATAATAATCAAAATTGTACTTAAAATTATTGACAACTAAATAAAAACTCAATTCTCCATTGTTGTTATGCACCCTAGTTACTACCTAACAACCAAAGTATCTATCTTGATAAAATGAATGAAACTAGTCAATATGACGAAAATGTTTAATTTTATAATTTATAATGGTATCAATCGTGCAAAAAACGTTATAAGCATGTCGAACGTTAAGGGTAACCGATCTCAGACAATAATTGGAGTCGTCGCTCCGCTCCTCCTCCAAACAATTGTCTTCGATCGGTATAAAACCCTTACCGTTCTCCATACTTAATATACTATTATGTAGTCAGTGTATTTAATCAAATTAGACTAATTCTGTTAATAGTTATTGTTTTCATTGGATCCTTGATAATTTGCGATTTTATTTGATACTTTTCTTATAGCTGTAATTTTGGAAGATATGACAAGGAATCTTTGAAAAAAATTTGAATGTCTTTAATATAGAATTTAATATTCTAGTTTTGGATTAAGCTAGACGAGGCCTTAACAATTGACTACCACAGTTAGTTGGAGTTTTATTGTTATACATTAACTCCCCAACTTTTTGTGGTACTTAGTTCGAATGTTATTATTGGCGCCCAACGTGGGCCCAATTTGGGACCAAGTGAGTTTCAGTGATATAACAGGCGTTCAGTGGGGCTTCAGTTCTCGATCAATTCTATTTGCGATCTTCTGCCGATTTTTATCAGTGGCGCTAAACGGACGGATAATTAGGTTATGTCTGCTCTAGATACGACCCAAAAATAACATATACTTTGAAGTAATTTGAATGGAAACAGAAAATTTAAATTATACTTCGATGATCCGGTTACGAGGAATATAGAAAATATGGAGGTTGCCTTTGAAAGATACAAAATTCGAAGCTGTATTTAATTTGATCACTGAATTATTTCCATCGTATTCAGATAGGTTTTCCGTCAAATTATTGCAGGGGAATATGTATTGATCATTTTGAATTGTTTTTCGTTCTTATTTTATAACCCCAAATTAACTTACGGCATAAAAATTTACAGTCAAACTTCTGTTAGATGATATTTACGTACAGATGGTCCCAAGTTAGTCTGTGGTGAAAAAGGTGGAATTGGTAATGTTTTTATAATGTTTTGTGTCTACTTAATACTGTGTCTGTGTGCAAAATTCATATATATCTTTTAACATATCTTGGGGTGAGTACTGTTTGTTCTATTTTATACTTGTAAGAAGATTTTAATTCACCAATATTCATAATTTTATTTTAATACTTCCTATTTTTTGACTTGTCAGTAGACATACCTATATGTAGTCAGTGTATTTAATCAAATTAGACTAATTCTGTTAATAGTTATTGTTTTCATTGGTTCCTTGATTTGGATTTTATTTGATACTTTTCTTATAGCTGTAATTTTGGAAGATATGACAAGGAATCTTTCAAAAAACTTTGAATGTTTTTAATATATAATTTAATATTCTAGTTTTTGATTAAGCTAGACGAGGCCTTATGACTACCACAGTTAGTTGGAGTTTTATTGTTATACATTAACTCCCCAACTTTTTGTGGTACTTAGTTCGAATGTTATTATTGGCGCCCAACGTGGGCCCAATTTGGAACCAAGTGAGGTTCAGTGATATAAAAGGCGTTCAGTGGGGCTTCAGTTCTCGATCAATTCTATTTGCGATCTTCTGCTGATTTTTATCAGTGGCGCTAAGCGGACGGATAACTAGGTTATGTCTGCTCTAGATACGACCCAAAAATAAGATTTACTTCGGAGTAATTTGAATATAAACAGAAAATTTAAATTATACTTCGATGATTCGGTTACGAGGAATATGGAAAATATGGAGGTTGCCTTTGGAAGATACAAAATTCGAAGCTGTACTTAATTTGATCACTGAATTATTTCCATTGTATTCAGATAGGTTTTCCGTCAAATTATTGCAGGGGAATAAGTATTGATCATTCTGAATTGTTTTTCTTTCTTATTTTATAACCCCGAATTAACTTACGGCATAAAAATTTACAGTCAAACTACGGTTAGATGATATTTACGTACAGAGTGCACCAAATTAGTCTGTGGTGAAAATGGTGAAAGTTGTAATGTTTTATAATATTTTGTGTCTACTTAATACTGTGTTTGTGTGCAAAATTCATTTATATCTTTTAATATATCTTAGGGTGAGTACTGTTTGTTCTATTTTATATTTGTAAGAAGATTCTAATTCACCAATATTCATAATTTTATTTTAATTCTTCCTATTTTTTGACTTTAATTTTTATATCATTACCTTCTCCAACCCACGTGTTTTTTAGCTTTAATAAACCTTTATGTAGTCAGTGTATTTAATCAAATTATACTAATTCTGTTAATAGTTATTGTTTTCATTGGATCCTTGATAATTTACGATTTTATTTGATACTTTTCTTATAGCTGTAATTTTGGTAATTTGACTTGGTAATATTGTGATGTGATTTGGTAATATTGGCTGATATGACAATGAAACTTTGAAAAAATTTTGAATGTCTCTAATATAGAATTTAATATTCTAGTTTTTGATTAAGCTAGATTAAGCTAGACGAGTCCTTAACAATTGACTACCACAGTTACATAGTTGGAGTTTTATTGTTATACATTAACCCCCAACTTTTTGTGGTACTTAGTTCGAATGTTATTATTGGCGCCCAACGTGGACCCAATTTGGGACCAAGTGAGGTTCAGTGATATAAAAGGCGTTCAGTGGGGCTTCAGTTCTCTATCAATTCTATTTGCGATCTTCTGCCGATTTTTATCAGTGGCGCTAAGCGGACGGATAATTAGGTTATGTCTGCTCTAGATACGACCCAAAAATAAGATATACTTCGAAGTAATTTGAATGGAAACAGAAAATTTAAATTATACTTCGATGATTCAGTTACGAAAAATATGGAAAATATGGAGGTTGCCTTTGGAAGATACAAAATTCGAAGCTGTACTTAATTTGATCACTGAATTATTTCCATTGTATTCAGATAGGTTTTCCGTCAAACTATTGCAGGGGAATATGTATTGATCATTTTGAATTGTTTTTCTTTCTTATTTTATAACCCCAAATTAACTTTCGGCACAAAAAATTAAAGTCAAACTAATGTTAGATGACATTTAGGTACAGAATGTCCCAACTTAGTCTGTGGTGGAAATGGTGGAAGTGGCAATGTTTTTATATTTTGTGTCTACTTAAAAATGTGTCTGTCTGCAAAATTTATCTATACTGAGTACTGTCCTATTTTATAATTGTAAGAGGAATACATACAATTCACCAATAAACATAATTGTATATTTATAATTCCTATTTTTGGACTTTACTTTTATACGTAAACTTCTCCAACCCACTTGTCTTTTTAGCTTGGTGCCTTTATGTAGTTAGCATATTTAATAAAATTTGACTAATTCTGTTAATAGTTATTATTTTGTTCAGTTGACCCTTGCTAATTTGCTATTTTATTTGATATTTTTCTTATAGCTGTAATTTTGGAAGATATGGCAAGGAATCTTCTAGTTTTTGACTAAGCTAGACGAAACCTTAAAAATCGGCTCTCACCGTTAGTTGGAGTTTTACTGTTATACATTAATCCTCTCGATATTTCTGTGGTACCTAGTTCGAATATATTATATTGGCGCCCAACTTGAGGCAAGTAAGGTTAAGTGATATAAAAGGCGTTCAGTGCGGCTTCAGTTCTTGATCGATGCTATTTACTGCCTTCTGTCGCTTTTATTAGTTGGGCTAAGCGGACGATTAGTTAGGTTATGTGCAATAAAATCGTCAATTTATTACGATAATTGAGAAATATCTAAAATGACAGGTTTAGACATCTTTATTAAGCAAAATTTTTAAAACTCCTATTGGAAATTTTGGTAGCTATCAGTAATGGACTGCAATAGTTGCACAACTAGAAAAGAAGTGTTTTGGAATAGGAATAGTCGTAATTGTTAAAGTACATATTCTTTTCAGCATCGATAAAGGCACAACTTATAATTAAATATTTGGTCTTAATGTGCCAACGCTCGATAGGATCAGAGTATGTTTTTGTCATCAACAGTGACCCATTTTGAGTTGAGTCAGTGTTACAGAAATATTTAACTTTATCTTGTAGTACTTTATGAGTGCCATAAGAGTTTCTTATTTCATATTTATGTTTTTTAATACAGTTTAATTTTGATTTTGTAATTTTTATTATTACTACAGCTTTTATAATCCCTAGATAGTCAATTTAATGAAAAAGATCTTGCTGCAATAGTGGCATATCTCAAAACATGTTTTCAAAGTTGGCATTTATACACACTTTATTAAATGACCCGTTAGAGAAGGTATCAACTTGAACAAAATCTTTATTTAAGCAAACTAAAGCTTTTTTTCATTTTGCGTAACAATCAAATTTATCAAGCAATGATATATTTTTTATCAACCAATTTCCCAAAACATGAGTTTTTGCGTTGTTATTATGGGTCTTTTAGTACCCACGAGCGATATATTATGGACAAGTTCAGTGGCGTTCAAAAATTTTTTAGGGTGTCTCTTGTTCTTCTTCTTTTTCTGAGTGTGTCTTCTACTTCTTTGGTAACTACATTTTAAATACACTTTCTTTATATTCTTTAAATACACCTTTAATTTACCGTGCACTTCTCGTAGACCCTATCGATAAGATAGAGTCTTGTTGATGAACTGCAAGTCGGCCAAACAAGACCCGACTACGATAGTGAATTGCTCTTACGATAGTAACGCCATCGGATGGAGAGGCTAAGTATTTATCAAATAACCACATATTTTGAAGTCTTGCATCTAGAATGGATACTCTTATTCTTGCACGTTCGCCCTTGATAACACTGCTATAAAATTATAGGTATTTATTATCTTTCCTATCATTTACATGGAAATTTATACTAACGTAATTTTAAAAGAATCATTATATACTGATGTGATCTTGATTATTGATATGAGATAATATTTTTATATGTCATTTAATTTAATCAATTCATTAATAATAATCTAATTAATTTACCAGATCACATATCAATATGTTTTCAATCTACGGGCTTTTTATAAAATTAATTACTTACATACGTGGCTTCTAAGTATTTCTCAATGGTTCCTAATCGGGATAGGAAAGAAAAGAGTAAAATAATAACACATATGGGTTACAATTGTAATCAAAATATTGTTTATTTTATTTAAAAGGCAATCAATGCTTAATATTTGCTATTTCTTATTATTCTTAAACATAACATTTACAAATGGGAATCTTATTTCCTTTTGGTTTTCAATTGAAAGTTTTTATTAACATTTAACTATTAGGAGTTATTAGCAACAACTCTATTTAAGTTTAATGAAGCTTTTCTGATATTATTGATTATGTTATTCAATTTTTATGTGGAATTTAATACGAAAAACCCATACATTCAGGTCCAAACAAATGAGACTGACCTTTTCCTGGTGAACTGAAAATGTCCTCACACAAAACCCGTTCCTTCTATCCTTGGCTGCGATCAAACCTCGTCCTGGCTTCCAGTAATGTACTCCTTTGAAAAACTAGCTCGAATAGCTCTCGTTCCTGCTTCGGTCGTGATGCTGTGTTCTACCTTTTTCGAAACTGCTATCAGCTACCGGGACACTCTTGGCTCAAGGAGGTTCTTTTACTCTCGACCTGGCCTACTTCTCGTTCCACGATAGATACTCCACACTCACGGAACTACCGGCTTTCTCACTCTCCGTACACTACCGTCTACTACTCGACTTCACTTCTCGACAGCTCAAAACATTCTGCTCTCACTTTCTCATCCATTCCCCTACTTTCTAAATATCCCTTCCAGATTCACAAATCAATCTTCCACCACCAACTCTCATTCGTAATATTCCTCAAAACCAATTTTTAATCTTTCTAAATATGCTTAATGGATTTCAAAAGAAAATATTTAATTCCCATTCTAAAATACTTTCTAACTATTTACAAATTTTAATGACCTATTCTCTCTTTCAAATGAGTCTTATTTAGCATAGGCTAATGATCGAAACCTTCCGCGAAAAACGATAATGAACTATCATCTATTTCACTGAGTTTTATTTAGCATAGGCTAATGATCGACCTTCCGAGAAGAACGATAATGGTACGCGTCATTCACTTTGTTTATCTAAGCACATTGTTCCGAGTTTCGTACGCTTATTCTAATCACTTCTTAAAATTAAATATAACAATTTGTTGTATACAGGTTGTTCTAAATTTATATGCCCGAGGTTGAGAAAATTAAAAATATTTTATATTAAAGTGAATTTTGTTTATAATTATCAAATTTTAATTTTTATATCAAATGAAAATATAACAATACATTTATAGAAATTCATGTAAACCATAATTATTTAAAAAAAATTGAAAAATTTATTACTAGAATCTGCACTCCGAGAAAATTTTTTATCATTTAAAAACATATTTCCCTCGGCATCATTAAGCATTTAATTTGAAATGTTTTTACCTTTTCCTATTTAGAATCGTTGAAGGAAAACCATCTGCATTAAATACTAAAACCAACTTAAAAAGGATTATTTCTAAAAGAAAAGTTAAACGGAAATTTAAATGAGTAGAAAGAAAATCAGTTTTCCAGGTGAAAAGGGCGCATAATTATATATAATATAATGCCGTGGAAAAATGTTACCTCGTATTTATTTCCAGTGCTTTTTATTCTTTTTGAACTGAAACTATATTATATGAAAGAAGCTTTTAAGAGATTTAAATTTACAAAAGTTTGTATTAGTTCAAAAAGCAAGAAAAATTTATTAAAAGACGGTTTTTAATAAAGTATATAAAAAATTAAAATCTTTTCTTTAGCGACTACACTGTTGGTACGGGTAGCTCTATTAAATACCAGACTCAGTAAAACCAAGTTTTTTAAAATAAAAATAAAATTAAATACTGGATCCTTTGTAAAAGGTTTAAAGACCCCAATAAGGGTTACATCATATAAACAAACAGTTTTCGGATTAACAAATAATCCATCATCAGTGTTTAAAAGCCAATAGTATACACGCGTGAGCCACCAATAAGTTATTGGTAAAAACCCTTTAAATGTTGAAAGATCTTAAATGATACTACATATTATAAATAAAATTGATAGATATTGCAAATATTCCTGGATATTACCCAGGGCACCACAGGACTCTAACCTACGTGGATGTAATATGAAAGGAAGGGATGAACCTCACATATTGAGAGTTAACACATATTGAGAGTCAACTCTCAATATGAGGTTCATCTCTTCAAATTCCGTAAAATGTCAAAAGCCTATCTAGTGTATGAAAGACTATATTATCCAGTAGAAGAGTTTATTTAAATGAAAGTATGGAAAAACCCACTATTAAAATTTATATATTGCTCTTCGCTCTATATTTTCTGATGCGAGTTGTTCTTCTTCTTCAAGTGCCATGTTCGTTCCGAAGGTTTGCGATCATCAGGGCTATACGTATTTTCGAAACTGCTGACCGAAACAATTCGTTGTTGCTACAGCTATACCATTCCCGTATATTCTTTAGCCAGGAGTTTGGTCTTCTTCCTATGGACCATTTTCCTGCTATCTTCCCCTGCATAATTATTCGAAGCAGTTAATATCTTTCGCCTTTTGTAATGTGTCCCAAGTATTGCAGTTTTCGTTTTTTGATCGTAAATATGACTTCCTTTTCTTTATTCATTCTTCTCAAGACCTCGACGTTTGTGACTCTCTCCGTCCGTGATTTTCTCAAGATTCTGCAAAACATTCACAGTTCAAATGCCTCTAATTTTTTGGTATCAATCTTTTTCAGCGTCCATGACTCCATTCCGTAGAACAGCACAGAAAGTACGTAACATCTCATCCGGCGAAGTTTCATTTCAAGGCTGAAATCTCTTCCACAGAACACTCTCTTCATTTTAGTGAATATGGATCTGGCTTTTTCTATTCTTATTTTGATTTCTGCTGAGCTATCGTTGTCTTCATTTATTAAAGTGCCTAAATATTTGTATTTGCTAACTCGATCGACAATTTCATTGTGTAAATATAAATTTTGGACATTTCGTGTTGATTTCGATATTACCATAAATTTAGTTTTATTTATGTTCAAAGATAGTCCATATTCTTCGCTGCCGTCTGCTATCTTATTCACCAATGTCTGTAGCTCTTCAAGTGTTTCTGCGATGAGAACGGTGTCGTCGGCAAATCTCAGATTGTTTAATCTAACACCATTTATTTTAATACCTATGGATTGCTCAGAGGGTGTTCTATTCATTACGTCTTCGGAATAGAGATTAAACAGGGTTGGTGACAGTATACACCCTTGTCTCACACCTCGCTTTATTTCAATTTCTTCAGTGGTATTATTCTCGACTCTCACTACTGCTTTCTGATTGTAGTACATATTTGCTATTAGTCGGATGTCTCGTTTATCTAAATTCTTTTCTGCCAGGAGTCTGATTAGATGATCATGCCGCACTTTATCAAAGGCCTTGTTATAATCTATGAAACACATGAATACATCTTGATTTATGTCAAGACATCTTTGAGACATAACGTTCAGTGCAAAAAACGCCTCTCTTGTTCCGAGTCCATTTCGGAATCCAAACTGGGTATCATTGATGTCCATTTGAAGTTTTCTGTGTACTCTAGTTTGTATAACTTTTAGGAATATTTTTAGTACATGGCTCATCAAACTGATTGTACGGTAATCACTACATTGTTTGGCACTCATCTTTTTTGGTATAATAACAAAGGTGGATAAAAACCATTCTTGTAATATTTTTCCTGATGTATAAATGCTATTGGAAAGTTCAACTAAAATGTTGATCGAATCTTCTTCTATCAGTTTAAGGATTTCCGTTGGTATTTAATCTGGACCTGGGGATTTACCGTTTTTCATTCTTTTTAGTGCGTACATTAATTCCTCTTCCGTTATTTCTGGACCTTCATCTCCTTGTATGTTACTTAGTTCAGATTGTTGTCTATCATCTGCAAACAGTTCTTCAACATAGTTTTCCATGTCTTCAACTGTTCTTCTAGTTCTGTTATTATGTTTCCGTTGACATTATACAGGATATTTGGCTGCTTACATTTTTGTGTACCTGCAAGTTCTTTCACTTTTTTATGTACATTAAAAATATCACGTTTTGCCTGAAATTGCTCTATTTCTTCAAATTTTCTTTTATAAAAACCTTTCTTTTCTATTCTGATTTCTTTTTTGATTTCTTTCTGTATTTGTTTATACCTTTGTTCGTTTTTTCCTTTCATTATTCTCCGATTGTCCATGAGAAAAAGGATTTTATCAGTCATCCATCTTTGCTTTATTTTTGGTTTTTCTTTGTCATAATTTTCTTCGCAGGACTTGTTATCGCCATTTTTACGTTTTGCCATTTTTATTTTTGTTGTTCGTTGGCTGAGATGTTTCTTTTTTATAAAGTATTTTCAAATTATTATTAATACATCTTTGCAGTTCATCTTTTACGTCCAGGTTACATAAATGACTGAGGTCTATCTGGTTTGGTCTTCTTTTCTGCTCCAATATTTTTAGTTTAGCACTCATTTGCGCTATTAGAGGGTTATGGTCTGAATAAACATCTGCGCCTGGGTAAGCCTTAACGGATTTTAAGGAGTTTCTGTATCGTTCGTTTATCAGTAAAAAATCACTCTGGTTTCGAATTATTCTTTGGCTATTGTCCTGGGGCGATTTCCACGTATAAAGTCGTCTCTTGGTAAGTTGAAGAATGTATTAGATACAATGCGAGTTGTTATAGAGGTTTAATAACTAATGTTTGACTAGTTTTCATATACGTACTTTCCTTGCCATCCAGAATACTTTCCTTTTCACACAGCTAAACATTGGATGCAGGTGTATATATGAAATTAAAAAGAGCGTAAGAGGATATCTCCAACAAAATTTCTTGAACAAATATAGCCTGATCCATATTTTATCCTTCGTATCAAGACCGTGCTGTAGAATATATTATTATAATTGCAGGCTCAAAATTTTCATATTATTCGTGTGTGTTGTGTTTACGATGCATGGTAGAAAGCAAAACAGTACATTTCCTGGAATTTGTCATATAAGACACTAAGGTAACGGATTTACTAAAAAGAAATTGAGACGAACAAACTTTACGAATAATGTTTACTTTGGCTCGTGTTCAGAAGGAATTTTGGTAGATATTTTCGGTTCCTAGACATTGTACCAACAATAGTCAGCTTAAATAATTGATTTATTCAACCGTTACTTGGTGGAAATTAATTTCGTCAAACCATAAAACACTGAAAACCTATCGAAACAACAACTTAAGCAAATATATTAAGATCAATAATAAGAGCCAAGAAGAAAACGCAATTACAGAGTGGTGATTTTTATGTTTTCGTGGTCCCTGAATCTGAATATGAAGTTTATTTTTTTCTAGAATTGGTGGAACAAACATGTTCAAACATCAAATTTTATACAATAATGCGAAAAATTAATTTTGATGATTTTTCAACTTTACCTCGCTGTATCTTTGGTCGCTGTAAATATTTCCTTTTGAAAATGTGTTTTACTGTGTTATGTTTAAGTTTAAGTATTTAGATAACAACGAGCTTTGTCCAAAATGTTTAGACATATTAAAAGAAGAGTTGTTAGTTTTTAAACATTTTGTCGTCAGATTTCGTTAGTTTCATGTTTACTTAAAAAAATTGAGTGACAAAATTTTTAGTTTTAATTTTAACTAACACAATGTCAAAATATAATTTATGAAGAAGTTTTCTAGAAAATTTTAAGTCAAATATGCAATAGGAAAATTATAAACAAGCGGCACACCCCAAAGAAGCTCATTTTTCGAGATACTGTGTGGTGTGATGACCACGGTGTGGCGAATGGCTAATTTTGGTCATACTGTATACAGGGTGAGTCACCACTAACGGGACGGAAGATTACAGCGAAATGGTAGAAGATTTGAGAAAAATTTAAATTGAATAGTTTGTAAGTTCATTATAGCTACATTTTAAAATTATTTTGAAATATACAGGGTGTCAATAAATGGCGACGTATCAAAGTTATATTTTTTCTTATGGAACACCCTGTATTTTATTGCATTTTTTAATTATCCGCAAAAAATAAGGTATAGTTTCATAAGGCTTCCCTATACCTATGTACAGAGTGTTCTGAGTTATGTTGACTTTCCTTAAAATGTAAAGTTTTAAAAGAAGGCTTATTCTCAAGTTATTTAAGAAATTACCAAGACATTACTTTTGCATCTAAATAGTTGGATATTGGTTGAATGTATTCCATGATTAATTATTACACATTTGTCTACAGGGTGTTCAAAATTTACAGTTTCATTATTGGCCTTTTCAATGTGTCATATGATGCTTATTTTAAATAGAACACCATGTATATTAATACATAATTATACTAAACAAATTTACCTCTTTTGAATGTTATATGGATGTCCTATAGCTAGGTTTCATAGTTTTTGCGTAATTTACAATTATTTAAATTCTTAATCTGTAAATCGATTTTAAAACAAAAGATGTAGTTAATTAATGTCATTGTATGACATTGCCAGTTTATGACAGTACGGTCTGGTAATTATCAAAACTATAAACATCCGTGTATGAAATTCAATTTTTTTTTTACTTAAAAATGACTTTGGCAGAGCCAATTACATTCAAATTTAATTGTTCCTAAAAATGAATAATCACGCTATCTATGAAAGAGTAGTGTAGAGATATATAGTCTGCGTTAAAATCCTTATTAGGGAATAGACACTATAATAAAAGAGAAGAAGTTTTTAGTTTTGTAGAAGTAGAGAGATTGAGGTTATGTAACAAAGATGTAAGAATGTTAGACACGAGGTATGAAGAATAAAGACTGTTTTTAGCATGGTATATTTTATTTAATGGATGAAAGTAGGAAGCCGAGAGATAATTAGAAGACCAATAAATCCTACAAGTAGACATGCTACTTTGCAAAGGGGAATATTTTTAAAATTGTCTCAGCCTCTAAAGTTTACGCTTAAAAGTATCCTGATAGAAGACACCCAAAAAGGACGTTTTTTAGAGATTTCTCGATAGATTCTGTGCTACTGGTAATGTTGCATAGGTACGAAAAGTTAAATAAAAATAAATCATTTATCTTTGATGACGTCAACGAACTTAATGTCTTGCTTTCTGTTACGGAAAACCCAAATACTAGCACGAGAAAAATTTCGGGTCGATTGGAAATCAATCAAACAAGTGTATGTAGAATACATAAGAAAAACCGCTAACGTCAGTATAAAATTCAACTACAACAGCATTAGACAGAACAGGAACTTTTAACTTTTCATTTATAGACTTTAGAATTTGGAGAAGATCCTAATTATTTGTAGAATGTGTACAGACGAATTTACCTACTTTTCATAATAATCGTCTAGTTAATAGACATAGCTTTCACTTTATTATGATACAGGAAACAAACATTTTACTGTTGTTCGCCAACACCGATGAAGTGTTAATGTTTGGGGCAATATTCTGAGCGAGTACGTTATCGACCCATATTTTGTTGACGAAAGACACCCAGAATCGAGCAACTTTTTTAAATTTCTTAAAACAAGTTTTTTGGATCCTTCTTAATACCTTCCACTTAGCGTGCGAACAAACATGTGGCTCCAATTGGACGGAGCTCCTGCTTATTTTTGACGTGATGTTAAGAACAACCTCAACATAAAATTTAGAAATAAATGAATAGATAGATTCGGTCCATATATTTGGCCACCTAGGTCACCAGGATTAACCAAGATGAATTTTTTTAAATGGGGTTATATTAAAAATATTGTAAATGCTACACTTCCTACCCTACTACTTCAGATGGGATTTTTATGAAATTAAGAATTTCGGACGCTTTTACGTCTATAAATAACACCAGCTATGTTAAATAATGTAAACAAATCATTTAAAATCGCTTGTTGTATAAACATTTTGAACATGTATTACATAAGTGGTTAATATCCATGGTGTTCTGTAACTGTAAATTTTGAACACCCTGTAAATAAATGTGTAATAATCAATCACGGGATGCATTAATTATAAGATAATTACCAGACCGTATTGTCATAAAATGACAATGTCATACAGTGACATTACTTAACTTCATCTTTTGTTTTAAAATCGATTTACAGATTAAGAATTTAAATAATTGTAAATTACACAAAAACTATGACACCTAGGTATAGGACATCCATATACCATTCGAAAGAGGTAAATTTTTTTAGTATAATTATTAATTAGTGTACATGGTGTTCCATTTAAAATAAGCATCATATGTCACATTGAATACTTCAATAACGAGACTGTAAATTTTAAACACCCTGTAGACAAATGTGTAATAATTAATCATGGAATACATTCAACCAATATCCAGCTATTTAGATGTAAAAGTAATATTTTTATAGTTTCTTAAATAACTTGAGAATAAGCCTTCTTTTAAAACTTTACATTTTAAGAACAGTCAGCGTAACTCAAAACACTCTGTACATAGGTATAGGGAAGCCTTATGGAACTATACCTTATTTTTTGCAGACAATTAAAAAATGCAATAAAATACAGGGTGTTCTATAAGAAAAAATATAACTTTGGTACGCCGCCATTTATTGGGACACCCTGTATATTTCAAAATAATTTTAAAATGTAGCCTTTATCAACTTACAAACTACTAATTTAAAATTTTTTTCAAATATTTTACCATTTCGCTGTAATCTTCCGTCCCGTTGGTGGTGACTCACCCTGTATTTTTGATGGAGCTTAATACGAAAATTAGGTTTATTTTGAACTTTATGTGGGGGAACATTGGCAAAATCGCAATTTTACGCTAAAAATAAAAAAAAATGAAATCACATTTTGCTGCTTTTAAGTCGCTGCAACTCTGTTCCATTTTAATATTTTTCTCTGAAATTTTTACAATATATCTTTCTTACATTTCTAAAGACATTGTTATCCTGTTTAAATCTTTCTGTCTTATCGTAATAAAAGTTATGAATTTTTTATAGTACTTACTTACTTACTTACTTAGTCCTAAGCCTTTCTACTTTTAGGTGTAAGACTGGTGGAGTTGAGTTTGGCATTGTAGTCTCCATGCTTTCCGATCATTTTTTATAGTAAAAGGTGCGGATTCCTGAATTGCAAAGATTAATCGCAAAAGTTAAGAGAGAAAATTTGAAATTTAGCTTTTTCATTAAGTTTATGTTAAAATTAAGGGGACAAAGACTAAATTGTTTTATAGAAAAAAAATGTAGCAACTTTTAATTTTAAGAAAAACGGGATTTCATTTTTTTATTTTTAAGGTAAAATTGCGATTTTGACAATGTTCCCTCATATAAAATTTAAAATAAACCTCATTTTCGTTTTCAGCACCATCAAAAATATAAAGTAAGACCAAAATTAGCCATTCACCACACCGTGGTCAGTATCTCGAGAAATAAGCGTTTTTTTTGGGGGAGTGCCATTCGTCTATAGAGTCACATAACTTTTTTCCTATTGCATATTTTGACTTGAATTTTTCCACAAAACATCTTTATAAATTATATTATATTGCTGTGTTGGAAAAAATTATAAACTAAAAAGTTTGTCACTCAACTTTTTTAAGTAAACATGAAACTAACGAAATCCGGCGACAAAATATTTAAAAATTAACAACTCCTCTTTTAATTTGTACCAATATTTTGGATAAAGCTCGTTGTAATTTAAATATTTCAAAAATGACACAGTAAAATTTTTAAAAGGAAATATTTACCACAACCAAAGATACAGCGAGTTAAATATGAAAAATTATCCAAATTG
This sequence comes from Diabrotica virgifera virgifera, assembly GCF_917563875.1. Lineage (NCBI taxonomy): Eukaryota > Metazoa > Arthropoda > Insecta > Coleoptera > Chrysomelidae > Diabrotica > Diabrotica virgifera. Next base: position 46,828,874 of record NC_065451.1, on the reverse strand, counting down.
ATTTTTCGCATTTTTGCATCAAAATTTGATTTTTGGAACATGTTCTATACCATTGGTATCCAATTGGATACCAATTCTGGATAAAAATAAACTTCATATTCGGATTCAGCGACTTCAAAAATATAAAGAATGACTAAAATTTGCCATTCACCTATCATGGTCGCTTTTTCGATCTCTAAGCCTCAAATTAGGGGCTCACCTATTAATATTATTTTCCAATATTGCAATATCTCCAATGCTTTCAAATTTTTGTATATATTTTCGTTCAACGTCCACGATTCAACACAATAAAAAAAGACGGAGAAGACGTAGTATCGCCGCACTTTCACTTTTATATTAAGAGAAAGGTTGTGGCTCTTGAAGAAGCCTTTGGTTGAAGGTGGATCTAGATTTTTTAATGTGTATTCCTATCTTTTGGTTGATGGTCCATTCTTCATTTATGATTGTGCCGATGTAGTTGTAGTGCGTTATTCCTTCTACAGGGTTTTGACTGACGTAGAGTTGATCTTCTGTTACATTTCTTTGCTAATGATTATACATAAGTCTTGTCTTCTTTACGTTTATATTGAGTCGACATTGTTGACTAATACGTGATTTTGGTCATAAGGATTTGCACCCATTCTAGGTTGTCCGCAAATATTATCGTGTCATCTGCATACATAATGCTGAGCTTCGTTAAATATTCTTTCAGGGTTGAGACAAAATACAGCCTCGTCTCACTCCACGCAAGATTTCCACATGTTAGGTGTGTTCACCTTCAACTCTGAGATTTGCGATCTGATTCCAGTAAAGGTTTCTAGTTATTTTCAGGTCTTGGCTGTTATTTCCAACTCATTTTAGTATTTTAATCACCTTTACGTACTGTGCTAGATCAAACGCTTTCTCATAATCAACCAAACATTCCTACACGTCTCAATTGGCGTCTCTGCATCTCTGGAATAATGATGGGAAAAACCTACCGGTTATAACCTAAAACCGGTTTTTTTCCTTTGCAACAACCGGTTTTTCCGGTTGTTTTTTTGTCCCGGTTATAATGGATTTTTTCTTTTTAAAGTAATAACCGGTATAAAACCGGACAAGTGGAAAAAATACTGAATTTAGAGAAAAAAATGGGAAAAATTTTCGCCTCCGTGCATAAATGAGAAACTTTATGCTGACTGAAACCGATTTTACAACACTGATGACTGATTTCTATACTAATAAGAACTGATATCGATTCGAATGTAGTATCGCAAACTAAAGCGCACTGTAAATGTAACTTATTTGGTATTGGCTATGACTAAAAAAACCTAACACCGGTTTTTGGTTTGACCGGCTATATCTGTCAGGTTAAACTGTAGGTAAAAAAACCGGTATAACCGAAAACCGGTGTTTTTGTCAACAACCGCCATCCCTACTCTGGATTTACACTTGTATTAAACAAAACCTCACTGGTTAGGGAAAAAGTGACTTTCAGACGGCTTGTAAATTCTCGAATATGTATACACCCATACCTCGCTATACGGCCGCTCTGTATACGGCATTTCGCTATAACGGCCCTCTTCAATTACGGCACGGTTTCGAGTTACGGCCTAAAATGTTTCGCTATAACGGCCCCATGTTTTCATTCTCGAGCAAACGCAATCTCGATGCAAACTTTTTTTTATTTCCACTTGTTTATGCATAATTAGAAAATAAAATGAGATGAGGCCGCATCTAAGGAATATCTTAACAGTTTAAAGGGAATTGTAGAAAAAGGTGGTTATAAACTTGAACAAGTGTTTAAGGCAGACAAAACAGGACTTTGTTGGAAGCAAAGGCCTGATCTCACGTACATTTCAAAAACCGGAAAATCTGCGCCTGGTTATAAATGGTCTAAAGAACGATGAACTTTGCTACTTGGTGCAAATGCCACTGGTGATTTTAAGCTAAAACCACTTCTAATTTGTCCACTAATAAAATTGACTAAATAAAAATCATTTACCCGTAATATGGAGATACAACAAGAAAGCTTGGAGTTTGTAGATTATTTTTGGTTTTGGAATCTATTATTATTTTATATACCAGTGTATGTGCTTTTTTTGTATGTATTTTTGATTTAAATAAATTAAACAGAAAAAATGCATTTTTAACGGCAAACCATGTAACATATTTGACAAATTTGGAGCCGATCCCATTAAATTTTTATGAATTTGTATTAGAATAATTGATTCGTTATACGGCATTTCGCTGTGCGGCCATGTTTCGTGGAACGTATCTAGGCCGTAAAGCGAGGTATTATTTAGGAAAAATGTTAAGAAATGATTCATGATGCTTATCGTACGGTATTTTTCGCATTTTTTTGCTTCTGTTTTTTTGGGAAATGCAATAAACTCGCTTATTCTTAAGAATAATAGTAGCCGATAGTTTACAAGAGCTGCAAAAACTCATGAGTAAAATAGTAAGGTGTAGTAGGGAGTACGGACTCTCTCTCAATATCAAAAAGACGAAGTTTATGAAAATTAGTCAAAACAACCATAATACTAACGAAATCTGGATAGTAGAGGGCCAGCAGATCGAAAGAGTAAAAAAGTACACTTACCTAGGAACACTTATAACAGAAAATAATGACTACACTGCAGAAATCAAAGTCAGAATCGAAAAAGCACGTTTAGACCAGGGCGCATCTGTAAAAATATTAGTACATTTGGACGTTGAGAGGTGACTCAAATTTGTTTGCAAAAATTGCTTGAAAATAACTCAAATAATAACATTTTAGTCATCCTTCCTCTCAAAAAGGTCCGGAACATTGTTTAAATAATCAAAATGTCAAAAAATGACGGAAAAATTCGATTTTTTCTCCGTTTTTTGATTATAATTTAAAAGTGTTCATTTTCGAGAAAAGTTGTACTGACATAAAGTTGCGTAATTAAATTTCCTACAATTTAAAATTGGTTAAAAATTTAAAAAATAGTCACCCCTGTTGCAAAATAGCAATAGTTGCGAAAAAAACATACAAAAACAATTATTCGCATTTTACGTTTTTCAACAATTTATGCTACACCTAGGACCTTCATACTTCACGCAGCAATACTTTATTATGTTATCTTTAATTATTATCAATGAGCGCTAACAGTGTATTGAGGCGGCCGTCAATGTGAGTGCGAAAGAGATGCACCATTCCGGCAACCAATGGTGCATCTTACTCGCACTCACATTGACGGCCGCCTCAATACGCTGTTAGTGCTAATAGTTAAAAACAGTTTAGTAATACATTAATGACAAAAATTTCTTCAGGATCACGTAGGGGGGCTTTAAACTTTGATTTACTCACTTTCTGACTTTCATAATAAAAATTTTTAACAGAGTTAAAGCCTTGGGTTTTCAAATTTTAAATCGCGTATAACTCGACAACAATTAATTTTCGAGATAAATCATAAGAGACCTTTTTTGCTCATAATGTCCCAAAAAATCTAAAAAAATAGGTACGAAGTGAAAAAATTGATTTTTTAAATTTGTTTAAAAAAATTGTTTAAACAATTATCCGACCGCGGCACCTCCCGGCACCGTGTATTTGTTATTAGGACCTTTTTTTTAAGTAAAAACGTTTGTGCAAAAAAAGACGGATCGAAATAATTTACCTAACGGGGACGACGATATAGTCTGGACTATATGGGATGTTGCGTGTTACATTATATCGATCGGATATCGCTTTTGGTATGCGAGCTTCCTTATGATAAAGTAAAACAATACTGTAAATTTCAATAAGATCGGTTTAATAGATTTTGCAAAATAAATTTTGCAATCCAGCTTTCGAAAAAAAAATTCATTTTTTCAAAATGTTACAGGACTGAAATAAAGCAGATAGCAAGTTGAAATTTTTTTCTTATAGAAGTGTACTGTACCTTTCATTTGCAATTTGCAAAACTAAAATCGATTAACCACCACGGCGTCAGGATTTTTTTTTAAATAAACATTAATTATTGGTGCTACGAGCAGGACAGCGGATAGTTTGCTCTGATTTAGCATTCCAATGACCTTTGATAATAATTGATACATTTTAATTTTTATTACATTTCATTATAAATAAATAAATTTGTTTATTGCAAAATAAAAACACATACTCTATCCTTTGAAATAACACTTTTTTAGCAAATACTTTCTTTGTTCATATATTTTAACTTAGAGAATAAAAGTTTATTATTTTTAAACATGCAATTGTTCTTCTTCTTCTTCTTCTTCTTCTTTAATATAGACAGTACTGCCTGTTTTTCTTCAACGGTGCCTTTCATTCTGCCCCTAAGTTGTCATTCCATCTTTTCCTTGGGCGTCCTATACTTCTCCTGCCTAACGGTGACTTGTCCCTGGCTATTCTTACTATCCTTGATTCAGACATCCTGCTTATGTGCTCATTCCACTCTTCTTTTCTGTTCTTTACCCAGGTATTTATATTGTCTACTCCACATATGCGTCTGATTTCCTCACTTCTTACCCTATCCTGTAGTCCTTTTCCAGCAATCCTTCTTAAGATCTTCATTTCATTGGTTTCCAGATGTCTTCGTGTTTTGCTTGTATCTGGTCTTGTTTCGGCCGTGTAAGTCATAACTGGCCTAATAACTGACTTATATATTCGGGCCTTTGTTTCCAATCTTAGGTGTTTGTTTTTCCAAATTGTGTCGTTTAGGCATCGGGCCGTTCTACTGGCTTTAATTATTTGGTCTTTTACCTCTTCTTCGATATTGTTGTCGGCTGATAGATTAATTCCCAGATATTTGAAAGTCATTACTTGTTGTATAATTTGATGCAATTGTTTAAACAATATTTCACAAACAATAATAAAATTAGTTTGATATTTGTGGAATTAAAATATTAAAATAAAACAATATATAGAGTAAGAAAATAATATATTAGATAATGATTCGAAGAAATTTTTTGTGTGAATCGAACACCGCTGTCCTGCGCGTAGCACCAAAAATTTAATGTTTATTTAAAAAATTTCCTGACGCCGTGGTCATTAATCGATTTTAATATTGCAAATTGCAAATGAAAGGTACAGTACACTTCTATAAGCAAAAAAAATCCAAGTTGCTGTCTGCCTTATTTTAAGTCCTGCAACAAAAAAAAATTGAATTTTTTTTGCGAAAGCTGGATTGCAAAATTTATTTTGCAAAATCTATTAAACCCATCTTAATGAAATTTACAGTGTTGTTTAACTATATCATAAAGTTTTTCTGAGTAAAATATGAAAGTCTTACCTGTAGCGTAAATGGTTGAAAAACGTAAAATGCGAATACTTGTTTTTGTATGTTTTTTTTTTCGAAATTATTGCTATTTTGCAACAAGGGTGACTATTTTTAAAATTTTTGACCAATAGCGTATTATAGAAAACTTAATTACGCAACTTTTATGTCAGTACAACTTTTCTCAGAAATGAATAGTTTTAAAGTTATAATCAAAAAACCAATAAAAAATCGAATTTTTCCTTCATATTTTGACATTTTGATTATTTAAACAATGTTCCGGACCATTTTGAGTGGGAGGATAACTCAAATATTATTATTTAAGTTATTTTCAAGCAATTTCTGCAAAAAAATTTGAGTCACCTCTCAACGTCCGTCTCAAAACAGATGCGCCCTAGACTAGTTATAATTGTATGAAAATGAAAAAGGTCCTATGTAACAAAGATTTGACATTAGCTCTTAAAGTACGCTTAACAAAATGTTACGTATACAGTATACCTACTATACTATGGAGTGGAATCGTGGACGTTAAATGTAGAGACAATGAGACGACTTAAAGCCTTTGAAATGTGGGCCAATAGAAGAATTATGAGGGTTTCCTGGGTAGATAGAGTTACGAACAACGAAGTACTAAGACAAATAAGTAAAGAGAATGAAGTTGAACTAACAATTAAAGAAAGAAAACTACAGTATCTCGGACATGTAATGCGGGGCGAGAAGTATGGCATCCTGCGACTCATAATTCAAGGAAAGATAGATGGCAGAAAAAGCATCGGAAGAAGACGAATTTCATGGCTGAAGAACCTGCGAGAATAATTTGAGAATAAAATTCAAAACAATTATTTAGAGCTACTGCCTCAAAAATTAAAATGGCTATGATGATTGTCAACCTCCGTAGCGGAGATGGCACCTGAAGAAGAAAAATAAACTCAGACTTCAGCCATTCTGTTGTATTTCTACAGAGTGTATATTTTGTTGAGCATCTTTGTGATCATTGATATTGATTGGCTCTCCTTTAGTACACATGTTTTAGTTTAAAATTCTGCATTTTTACCAGATAAAGTATACACTAACTTCCAAGACAGCTTTGTAGAATAAAAGAGTTATTAAAATAAAACAATACTTAACTCCTTTTTAAATAAAAATAAGTACCCTAAAAATGGGCAAAAACTAACAAATTCATCATTTATTTACTATGCATAGAAATGTGATTGATTCATTTTTAAATCAAAGTCCTTTTTCTTTGCATTCCGAGATAGCAATTTTGCAAACCAATTTACAGCGAACGAAGTGAACTGGGAGTGATTTTCGTAAACACTGAGAGATCGCTATCAAAAATAACAGTAGGGAATAGAAATAGATAAGAAGTTTGAGAAAATAAACAAGCCATTTTTCACCGCAGTCTCTTTCGCTATTCCATATCACTGTTCAGGAAGCAGGGCATTTAAGAGATGGGCGCATGCAGGGGGTAGCTGTTTCAGTTTCGCTGAAAAAATTAAGACACAGATATTTATTTCTGGTTTTAGAGACATAAATTCGGTGCTTCGAGACAGATCTAGTCGATATTTTAGTAAGTGGTTTTTCTGTTTGGGGAAACATTAAATAATACACTGACATAATGTCTATATTCCGGATACGTTCTATACAGAGAGGGCGATTTCTAGGATATTTTTTAATCGATAATTGTAACAATTGAAGACAGCTTAAAACTCGTTATAAAACTTATAAATAATATATTTTAATTTGAAGATATAATTTAATTTTAAGTGTAAAAAACAAATCTCTGTCAATTCACTAACTTACTTATATTTGAACTTCTGTCTCCGCTATATTAGGGATAATATTTTTCAGGGTATTGAACTTATCCTCATTATGAGGTATCCAATTGGTGACAGAATGTCACAATAGTTATAACGGGAGGTTTTAAAAGTTTGGGGAAGAAAAATAATAAATATACAGGAGGACACGGTCTGCGTAACAGAAACAAAAAGGATGATATGTTTAAGTAAAGAAATATGAAAGTAGAAGTATAATTATAAGTAAAGAAAATTAAAGAAATTAAATTAAAAGTAGTCTTTAGGTTAGTTAGTATAGTGTATGACCTCCACAGTTGTTGGTTACTGTCCTACATATTTTATGCAAACTCATAATCAGAGATGATCAAGTATTGGTGCGGTATTCTGTTCCACTCCACTGAAAGACCCTTAAACAATTGCTGTCTTGTATTGAACGCAATAACTTGTTGCAAAACGCATCTACCCATTATATCCGATACATGCTCAATTGGGTTTAAATCTAGCGATTGTGCAGGCCACCGTAAAATCCCAATTTCATTATCTTCGAGAAATATTCGCACGACCGTGGCAGTGTACGGACGCTCATTGTCGTGCATTAATTGAAATTGGGGAGTAGCTTGTTATGCAAAGGGTACAACAATAGGTTCAAGAATAATATAGCCGTAGTATGTTGCATTTAGAAGCCATTCCAGACAAATGAGATTGGTTCTTCCACCAAGAGTGATGCCACCTCATGTGGGCAATACTGCTTGCTGTCTATAAACCTACTGCACGGTGGCCAATTGTTCAGCATTTCCAGATCGTCTCCAAATTCATGTTCGTTTTGTATTTGGTGCAAATCCAAATCGGGACTCATCTGTGAACAAAGTAGAGGCCCACCCACGTCTAACCCAATTTGTGTGTACTTTGTGTCCACTGAAGTCTATGAGCGCGATTTCCTCTGGATAACACAGATACTCTCACAGCTCTTCGGGCAATTAACCCTACTTCACGCAGCCTATTTCTAATGGTTTAGCCACTTCAAACACCTAATGGGTCTCTTGCAGCCTCATTTGTAATTGTGATGCATTTACAGTGCGATCCCGCAAAGCCTGCAACCTAATAAATCGGTTTTCAATCTGGTTGGTTATCCTTGTACGGCCTCTAAGACGTAGGGTAAAGGAGGGTAAGAGTACGCACTTAGCTTATTTTGGGTTGTAACTTGGGAGAAGAGAGACATGACAATACCGGGCAGATACGAATTGAGGACCAAAATGAAATTTTAAGTAAGGGTTTACTTCTATACCTGAAAAAATCGCACTAATTGATGACCAAGACTTCTGATAATGAAATCATTATACTCAGGTATAAAATATTATTAAAAATACGAATCCCAATAATTAGTGCTGTCGCCAGGGGGGTACAAATGCCTCCTTAATTCACATGGACTTACCCAAGTTTTTTATGTATTTTGACCCGTAGAATACGAATTTTTTGGTTAACACTTGATCCGGATGTCGATAAGATTGTTATAAACAAAGAAATTGAGGAATTACATAACAGCGATTCTCCGCAAAACAAAACTTTTTTTGTATTTTTGGGTGATTCTCAGCAAAAAATGGTCTTACAAGTTTTTTCGTAGGATGCATAGTTTTCGAGATAAACGCGGTTGAACTTTAAAAAAATCGAAAAAGTGCAATTTTTGAACCCGAATACCTTTTGATCAAAAAATAAAATAGCAATTCTGCTTACTGCATTTGAAAGTTCAAGTCAAATTCTATCGGTTTTGATTATTGTATTACTAAAAATTAAGTTTTTATTTGTTAAACAAAGCCATAAACACATAGTGTTTCCCGTGCCCAATGCATGCGTTTTAATGTACGTAATCTATGTAGAAACTGTTTGTATGCGCGCCTACTCGTTCGATTTCAAATGAGAAATGCATTGAAAACATCATTCAATCACTATGTGTTTATAGCTTTATTGAACAATAAAGAAATTAATTTTTAGCAATGAAAGTAATCAAAACCGATAGAATTGACATGAACTTTCAAATGCGGTAAGAAGAATTGCTATTTTATTTTTCAATCAAAAGTTATTCGGGTTCAAAAATTGGAATTTTTCGATTTTTTGAAAGTTCAACCGCGTTTATGTCGAAAACTATGCATCCTACGAAAAAATTTTTAAATTTTTAAAAACATTTTTTGCTTAGAATGACCCAAAAAATACAAAAAATTGTTTTGTTTTGCAAAAAATAGCTGTTATGTGATTCCTCAAGTTCTTTGTTTATAACAATCTTATCGATATCCGGATCGACTGTTACCCAAAAAATTCGTGTTCTACGGGTCAAAATACATAAAAAAACTTGGTTAAGTCCATCTGAATTAAGGAGGACGTTGTACCCCCACTGGCGACCGGACTAAATCGTAGATATTTAAGAAACAATATTTTAAACATAAAAGCGTTACACATATTTACATTTAATATTTATAAAAATAAAAGAGTTACACATATTTACCTTTAATATTTATACTTTATAAAAACATGATGCAAATTTTACAAAATCTATTCGTCTAAACAAACCGTTATTATATTCCGACATTTTAGAAGTTAACATGTTTAATCTTCGCCTAACAATTTTTTTCTTACTTTTAACAGGCTCCTTATTATCTGTTTGAAAATTGTTCAAAACGTTTACAAATAAATACAACGAAGGCTGCATCGAATAGAAATTTGAATTAAATCGAGAGTGAAAGGACTCTCGCATGCATTTGTAGAATTTTCTGTAGTTACAGCTGCTTCAGCTTTTTTTCACGATACTTATAATCATCCAACACAAGTAACGAGTTTCCCTTTTCGCTTAAGATCATTTTAATTTCACCTTTCAAGACAGCTCAGTAGAAACTACATCTAAAATAATATTTTATTATTAAATATTTCCTTACTCATTAAAATCTCGTTAAAGAATTGGACCCTCATTAACCCTAATTACCTACCTTAATCTACCTACCTACCTATCTCTCGTACGGTCCGTAATTCGGTGCACTTATTTTAGCTGTTCAGGTAGCGCTCCTCAATTCAAGAACACCGACAATACCATATTTGTTGAATATCGATCTTTATTTATTACGTAACAATAAAATCGTATTTTATTATGTTTAAATAAAAAAACATCCCTGTAAAAAATATTTTGAAAAAGTGTCATTTGCGTACTCTTGAGCTCAAGAAAGACTAAAAGTACGAATGAGTTAGAGTAAAAGTACGCACTAGCTAAGAGTCTTGCAATGGTCGCAAGCGAAAGGTCCGCTTCCTTCATACGCTGAACAGGCCTCACGTCACCATTCTGTACATATTCCACATTGAATTCAATTGTCATTAAATGACTGTCCACATCCTGGGCACTCAACAGTCTCTTCTGATTCTCGGTTTGAGCTGGTAGATGGTTTAAGTAGCTCAATATCAAAAGTTAGTTTAGTTTTGACGTTCTAAGCTTTAATAGCAATGCTCAAAGTAAAATGTAAGCAATGCTCAAAGAACCAACGGGATGCCTCGGAACAGGACGGATACACAGATGACGAAAACGGCGAGAATCAGGACAAAGAATAGGAAAAATATACTCAGAATTGCAACATGGAATATAAAATCATTGAACAACAGAGACCAGGAGTTAAAAAAGGAACTGAGAGAAAATAAGATAGAGATATGCGCGATCCAGGAAACAAAAAAGAAAGGAAAAAGACAGATGTGGCTTGGGGAATACTTCTTGATCTATAGTGGTGTACCAAAAAATATGAGAGCCAAAGAAGGCGTGGCCTTAATGATACACAAAAAATGGGCAGATAACATATATGAATGTCAATATATATCAGAAAGAATCGTAGTTACTAAGATCAAATTAGAGAAGCAAAAAATAAATATCATAGGAGTTTATAGCCCAGAAAACTGCAAACCTGAAGTCGACAGAGTCCACTTTTATAACGAGCTTCAACAAACAGTCGACGAAATACCAGCCAATGAAATAATATACATTTTAGGAGACATGAACGCAAGAGTCGGTAACATAATTATACCAGGAATAAAGCAACGATTCAATGAAGACAACAAAAATGAAAATGGAGAACTACTTATTAACTTTTGCTCTCAGAACGAATTTCGAATAAACAATACGTTCTTCAGACACAAAGATCAACAAATATATACATTCCAAAATACAAGAGGACACAGATCCGTTATTGATTATATATTGACAAACAGAAACATCCACCACTCTCAAGTACTAGACATACGATGTTTAAGTGCAGCTAATATTGGAAGCGATCACAACCTAGTACTTGGAAAAATCAGAATAGAGCTACAAAGAAACAGGAAAGAAGACCCTGTTGAATGTGAGACAAGTATAAAGGTAGAACAGCTACGAGACTTGTCAACACGAGATCTATACCAGAGAAGATTGCAAAAAGTACTGAATGAAAACTACATTACACCGGATGAAGACATAGAAGAAAGTTGGAGGAAAATCAGAGATAATATCAAAATGGCAGCAACGGAAGCACTTGGAGAACGTAAGATAAGTAAACATATACGAAAGAAAAGGAGAACTCCATGGTTCTGTGAAGAAATAAAAATAAAATGCCAAGAAAAAAAGAAAATCTACCTAGAATACAAGTCCAAAAGAACGAGACACATATAAAGAATATAAAAGAGTACGAAATGAATTAAACTTAATAGTAAGAAGGAAGAAAACAGAACATTGGGAAGCATTTTCAAAAGAGATGGAGCACGACTTTTATGGGATGCAAAGAGAAATGTGGAAAATGATAAGAGGTCAAAGAGCAGAGATGAAGGAATTGATAGAAGTAAAACATATTGATACAAATACATGGACAACTTACCTAAAAAACCTTTATCAAACAGCTAGTCACAAAGAACTGGAAACACCACGATTAGAATCGGATGAGAAAACAGAAATTAAAGAGGAAGATAAAAAGAACGCCTTAAAAAAGATAAAAAATCGAAAAGCTCCTGGGAAAGATGGAATAGCTAATGAACTTTTAAAGTACGGAGGAGATAGACTTCACAAAAAACTGAATACCCTTATAAGTAAAATAATAAATACAGGAAGAATTCCAGAAGAACGGAGAACCACTCAAATGATAGCGTTATTTAAGAAAGGTGATAGGGTAGACCCCAGTAACTATAGAGGGATAAATTTACTGAGCACTATACTGAAACTCACAACAAAAATATTTATGGAGAAAATAATGGCGTGCATAAATATATCGGATGAACAACAAGGATTTAGAAGTGGAAGATCATGTAACGATGCAATTTTTGTGATAAGGCAAATAGCGGAGAAATCATTAGAATATAACAAACCAGCCTTTTTCTGTTTCATAGACCTAGAGAAAGCGTTTGATTGAATCCAATTAAAAGATGTGATACACCTTCTATATGAGAAAAATTCACCACTGGATATCATAAAACTGATAGAAAACATATATGTAAGAAATAAAATAGAGATGAAAGTCAATGGAATAATAACAGAACCCATAGAAACAAACACAGGAATCCGGCAAGGAGATTCACTAAGCCCTCTACTGTTTAACGTAGTATTGGATGCAATAATAAAACAAATGAAGAAAAAAAGAGGGTACAAAATGGGCAATAGAGAGATAAAAATACTCTGTTACGCTGACGACACCGTGTTAGTAGCAGAGTGCGAAGACGACCTACAAAGATTATTGCACGAGTTCAACATTAACGCAAAAGAAATGAATATGAAAATATCGGTCCAAAAAACAAAAAGCTTAGTAATTTCCAAAGAACCAATAAGATGCAAATTGGAGTTAGTCAATCAAATTATACAACAAGTAATGACTTTCAAATATCTGGGAATTAATCTATCAGCCGACAACAATATCGAAGAAGAGGTAAAAGACCAAATAATTAAAGCCAGTAGAACGGCCGGATGCCTAAACGACACAATTTGGAAAAACAAACACCTAAGATTGGAAACAAAGGCCAGAATATATAAGTCAGTTATTAGGCCAGTTATGACTTACACGGCCGAAACAAGACCAGATACAAGCAAAACACGAAGACATCTGGAAACCAACGAAATGAAGATCTTAAGAAGGATTGCTGGAAAAGGACTACAGGATAGGGTAAGAAGTGAGAAAATCAGACGCATATGTGGAGTAGACAATATAAATACCTGGGTAAAGAACAGAAAAGAAGAGTGTAATGAGCACATAAGCAGGATGTCTGAATCAAGGATAGTAAGAATAGCCAGGGACAAGTCACCGTTAGGCAGGAGAAGTATAGGACGCACAAGGAAAAGATGGAATGACAACTTAGGGGCAGAATGAAAGGCACCGTTGAAGAAAAACAGGCAGTACTGCCTATATAAAAGAAGAAGAAGAAGAAGAAGCTTTAATAAAAAATTTTGGTTTGGTAAAAGGTATATTAGTTTAAACTTATATACCTTTTACCAAGCCAAAGTTTTTTATTAAATTTTACTTGTAATTAATGGTATACAACCAGCTACAGGAAATTTTTCCTTGTGGATTTTTAAGCTTTCTTTTTGTTTTCTTTGCCACTATGTATCCTTTATATTTTTTCCTTTTGATCTGCTTCCCCATCCTTGAAAGCTTTAGAATGCGTACTTTTATACTCACGTGACATGATTCAAAGAATGGTCGCTACGTGTCTGCACTAAACAAACTCTTCTCTTTAAATCCACTCATTAGATAGCTTTAGATAGCTAATCTTATGTTATTTGCCTTAATATTAATGCAAAATATGCCTACCACTCTTACGTAACCTTAAACTCTTACGTTTTAGAGTAAAAATATTACATTCCGAAGGTGAAAAAGAACAATTTACTTTTTAAAATTCAAAGATAGAGTGTCAGGTGGATGACAATATGGTGGGTTCTTCTCCAGTTGAAAGCACACTAAAACGTGATATTTATAACGAAATTCCTGCAGTGATGCCAAGTGTTTAAAAATTCCCTGCGTACTTTTAGCCGGCCGCGTACTGTTACCCTCCTTTACCTTACAGCAACATCACCAGTTTTTTGAAACCTTAACCACAAACTACTAATGGCACTTCAATTCGTATTGAGGACCTTAGCAACGTCTCTTTAACTTCTGACAACTTGAAGCGTCCTGATAGCGCCGCCACTGATTTCGCGATTTAAAGGATGTCTCTCCAATATTGGCAATTTCAAAACTAAATAAAAATCCACATAGACATCGAAAATCAAGTACCAACAGAGAAATATAGCACAGTCGGGATAGCATTTGACCTTGCATTAGGAGCTGCCCCAAATTTTATTTTTGTAATATTTAGGGGGGTCAATAGCAGTACAAATGTAAAATCTCGACTGAATTTGACCGTTGCGTTAGACGCCATCTTGATTTTAAACGAGAACCGTTTTTGTTCAGTATCTCCGCCATTTTCAACTTTTCGACAAAAAGTGTAAAAACTGAAATTGTTGTAAATGAGATTTTCTATAATTTTGTTTTGTATATTTTTTTTGTGCGGTCCATATTTTCCGAGTTATGTAGAAAAAATAGTGACAGTTGAAATAGTTAAAGCATAATTATTGATTTATTGAATTATCTCGTTTATTATTAGTTTTACAACAAATTTGAACCTATACAAAAATGAGAGAATTAAATTTTTGTACAATTTTGATTTCCTTCATTTTTTGATAAAGTCAATATTGAAGGTAGCACGTATGCGGTAAAGGCGCGAGCGTAAGACCTGATTGGTTTTATAGCAATTGTTTTTGTTTAATATCTCAACCATTTTCAACTTTTCGGCAAAAAGTGTAAGCACTGAAATTGTTGCAATTACGATTTACTACAATTTTGCGAGAGAACCAGGGGCAAATTTTCCCCAACAGGGTCCATAATTTAAAAAAAATTGTTGAAATATTAAAATATGTTAGCTAACATGAAACTTAATTATCGACACACAAATTCAACCAATCAGACCCTCTAGTTAATAAAACTAAGTGAGCTTAATACATATAAGTTATTATTTATGTCTTTTATGTACTTAGTTTGGTTTGTGTTTCATTGGAAATTTCAAAAATTGTATAAAATGTAATTCTCTTTATTTTTTTTATATACAATTATGTCGTAAAATTAATAATAAATGAGACAATTTAATAATTATCCTTCCCCTCCGCTTCCACTATTTTCCCCCGTAACTCGGAGAATATTGATCGCATAAAAAAATTATGGAAAAGAAATTGTAGGAAATTGCGTCTCCAACAATTTTAGTTTGTATTATTTTTGTCGAAAAGTTGAAAATGGCGGTGATATTAAGCAACAAAGGTTCTTCATTAAAATCAATATGGCGGCTAATGCAACGGCGGAATTCAGTCGAGATTTTATTTACACTACTACTGATCTCCCCTAAAGGATAGAATTATAAAATTTGGGGCAGCTAAGAAACAATATTCAATTTAGTAATTATGCTCCCCCCGACACTTTTTACTATTTTCCCACTTAACTCGGAAAATATCAACCGCATGAAAAAAATTGTTAAAAAGAAATTTTACGAAATCATATTTGGGACAATTTTAGTTGAAAATGGTGTAGATATTGAACAAAAACAATTGCTACAAAATCAATCTGGTTTTACGCTCGCGCCATTATCGCATACGTACTACCTTAAATATTAACTTTAGCAAAAAATGAAGGGTATTAAAATTGTGTAGAATTTATCTCTCTCTATTTTTGTATAGGGTCATTTTTGTCTTAAAACTAATAATAAACGAGATAATTCAATAATTATGATCTAACTGTTACTATTTTCCGCCATAACTCGGAAAATATCGACAGCACGAAAAAATTGTAAAAACAGAAATGATAGAAAATCCCATTTTCAACAATTATGGTTGTTATACTTTTTGTCGAAAAGTTGAAAATGGCGGAGATATTAAGCAAAAACGGTTCTCGTTTAAAATCAAGATGGCGGCTAACGCAACAGCCAAATTCAGTCGAGATTTTAAATTTACACTACTATTGATCCCACCTAAAGATTAGAAAACTAAAATTTGGGGCAGCTCCTAATGCAAGGTTAGGCCTGTTATTCGTCTAACCCGACTGGCCTATTATTACTATTTATTTTTTAGCCAAAGCATAGCATATTGAAGTTTGGTTAAATTTTTTATAGCCATTCTTGTTAGCATTTCCGTCCAAGTTTGTACAATAATCGACAAAACAATAAAAAAGATCAAAAACATAAATTAATTTATTTTTGTATTTGCACCTTTAAACATTGATTTAAAGCTATTAACAAACTATTAATATAGGTATCCCCTAGATTAGCGGTTCTCAACCGCTGATGTACCATCTACAGTTTTGAGTGATGTACCACCTACAGTTATTTTTATTATTTTTGGTACCACCTATACTTTTAAATTGTATTATCAATACTTACTAAGTACTATTATTTTAATTTTTTCTGCGTTTTGTGTACCACCACCAATAATGATATGTACCACCAGTGGTACATGTACCACATATTGAGAACCTCTGCCCTAGATTATTTGGATGTGTGTATGAATATTCTTTGTTACTTCTTGGATACAACTTAAGAAAATAATGTATTATTTTGCCACTTACATAAACATGTATTGTAAAAAATTAACGACTTACTTGACAAGCTTTAGCCAACGCAGTTAAATGATCTAATTTTTACAGCTTAAACGCGATAATTAATGCTAATGATGTTTAAGTGTTCCAGATATTGACAAATTTATTACTAACATTTTTTATTAACAGTTTATCGGCAAAACCAGTATTAGTAGATGTAGTTAGGTTGCTCCCGTATGAAAAAATTTCTGATTCGGTTTCTTTGCAGATTTGTGTTCAAAAATGAACTCTTTAAACAAATTAAAAGCGTGCTTGCCCAACTACTAAAAAATAGTTATTTATGAAACAGTTCGTGAAGTATGCTTTTTGCGCACACACTGGATGTTTAGAGCACGAGCGTAGCGAGTGCTATATATCGCGTAAGTACACAAAAAGTACTTCGCGCACAGTTTCATACAATATTTTGTCTACGATAAACAACTAAAAATCTGAAAATCTTCGTCAGTAGAATACATTTCTATTCTCCAATTTTTAGAACTATGTCATTTAAAAATTCAAACTTCTTTCAAACGATAAAACTGTCAAAATTTTGTTTTAATTTATTGCTCACATGTCATCACCATGACAACCGAAAGTTAAGGATATTTGATTATATGAAAGTGTGCCAAAAAACAGTGCGAAAAACTAAATCTCATTTAAAATACATTGTTACTTCACGAACACTTTAAACCCTTTACGTACTGCTATCTATACTGACAGTTTTCACAAACTAAAAGCTTATAGGTACATGATATGAAATAATATAGTAACTAAACGATTTTTTTAAACAAATTTAAAGGACCATCTTTTTTGGCCGCGAAATAGTTATTTATGATATAAGTGTTAAAAGTACACGTTTAAGGCACGCATGTAAAAGTTTGCAGAATGAGCGATAGCGAATTCTGCAATTCACATGAGTGCCTTAAAAATGTACTT
This sequence comes from Diabrotica virgifera virgifera, assembly GCF_917563875.1. Classification (NCBI taxonomy): domain Eukaryota; kingdom Metazoa; phylum Arthropoda; class Insecta; order Coleoptera; family Chrysomelidae; genus Diabrotica; species Diabrotica virgifera. The sequence goes on along the minus strand of NC_065451.1, from coordinate 46,811,312 downwards.
TTTAATACGCATATCATACAATCTTTTTTCTACAAACGTAACTACAGGACAATATCTACAAACACTTTTAGTTGAACTTGACTGACATTCCATTTTTATATTTTTTTGACATTACATCAAAATTGTCTATACGGTCAATACGAATTGCAGTGCCTTAAAAATATTTTAAAGCACTAGTGCCTTAAAGTAGCATTTTTAAAGCACGCATGGAGCTCTAAAAATTGCATTTTTAACACGGTTGTAGAAAAAATATTCTTTTAGCTTTTTTTGGGACATTTTAAACAAAAAAGGTCTCTTGTCGTTCTTCATAAAATGTCGTTTTCGAGTTATAAAAGATTTGAAATATAAAAAAAAATGTTAAAATGCACATTTTCAAGACTTGAAAACTTATTAGTCAAATTTGTATCTTTAAAACTAATAAATTTAATAGGAATTGTAATAAAATAATTATTTAAATATGTTAGTTATTAAAGTACCAAGGGTATTATAAGGATAATAACGCTTGATGTCAATAGTGTACATGGGGATATACGTTGACCGAAAGCGTTATTATCTATAATACCCGTGGTGCCTTCAACGTTTAATGTCCGACTAAATTATTCTTTATATGCAAAAAAAATTGAATGAATTTTGGTTTAAATTAGTTTTCAAATAAGTGCATTTACCAGCAATAGTTGTAACGTAATTGTGGTATCCATAGTTTTAGTTAGGTTGTTATTTGTCAACTTGACAGTATTTAACTAGTTATTTAAATTTAATGCCCTAGGACGATATTTTTCAAAACAACGCCCTAGGGCATTATATTATCATACTTAACTGACTTCAAAATCATATCATTATTTGTCAAATAATATACCAGTCGAACATTAATTAATAAAGATGTGAGGTTTAAACGTTACAAACTTTGATCTAGACATTTCGTTTCGTTTCGACAAGTCGAAAAGTGTCAACTTTAAAGAGAAATGACCAAACATTATTTTCTGTGTAAAATATAACAAAAAGCTCAAAAATTTGTTTGTCTGGGCAAAACAACAATGAATTTGTTTAAAAAATATTTTCATACGGGAGCGGCTTCAGAACATGGACTATATAATAGGCGAGATGTACATGGGAATATAACGAAATCGAGGTTTTTTTTATTCCCAGTTAACTGAAAAATAAAAGCCGTAAATCTGATTTAGAGATAAGAATATCTTGATCGCGTTAATGACTCTCGAATTATTTAAAAAATTAATCAACGTCGACACAAAATATAAATATTACGTTAAAATATTCTATGAGAGTTTTTTATATTTAGTTCAATTCGACTTTTATAAATTTCCCAGTTTTGAAAACTTTGTCGACAATAAACATGAATATGAAAGAAATAATTTGCAAAATTACTGTAGTTTCTTCACAATAAAAAATACGAGATCTTCTGTAAAAGGTATATTTAAAATTCCCTAATAATGGTTACATTAAATCACAGAAGGTTTTCGGATTAAAAATTCATCATCAATGTTACTAAAAGCAAAAAAAATAGCATGCCTGAGCCATGCTAAACGTAACATAGCATTATTAGGGCAGTCAATGAGGGTATTCGGCTCCGAATTCCATCCTACTACATCGATTTACTCGATATTTTTACAATAAGTAGGGAATAGCTCACGAAACAAATGCCGATGTGCGCTTTTATCTTGGGGGTGGTTCCCACTCCTTCTCATAAGTGAAAACTTTTTTGGTTAAAATAGCCACGGAAGAGGCTAGAGAACCTAATTTTAAGCAAAAACTCTTCTATAATTATTTTTTGAAGTTTTTTTGTACTTTTTGGGTTATTCGTGGTTGAAAATAGGCCATTTTCATTGGAAAATGACATCTTTTCGGACGGATTCTTGCGAATACCTTAAAAACTATGCACCTAACAAAAAACTATATAAAATATTTCTGTAGGCTATAAAAAAACAAAGAGATTTGTTTCTTTATAAATCTTCTAGTTAAAATACAAAGAGGGATATGGTAGGTAAGAAGAGTTTGTTTTTTTGTTGCATGCTCAAATCGGTGTATTCAACTTAAAATAACAGAGAAATGGTCGATTTTAGGTGTATAATGATACAAATAACTTTTGTAGTGCTTGAAAAGACTTTTAAAATGAGTAATACTAAATGTCGATTACATTCAAACTAAGCGAGATATTCTGCAAGAAAGTTGATGACTAATGTATTTTAAGAAGAAATGAGAAGTATATTTTAACCTTTCATCCATCAGAATTTAAATACATCGTTTTCCTTCTACAATACTTCTTATTATAGTGTTATTTCTATGTTCAAAAAGTTGAACTGTTTTGAAATGAATTGTTTTTGAAAAAAATAAGATCAAATTATAGAGCGCATTTTTAAATTTTCTTAAAATTCTTCCTTTTTCTCCATGTAACTCGAAAATGATAAGAGATACGCAAAAAAGATATGACATAAAAATGTAGGGGATTTTCAGATAAAAATTTTCTTTTTGTGTTTCATTCCTGTATCTCTTATCATTTTCAAGTTACATGGAGAAAAAGGAAGATTTTTAAGAAAATTCCACACCTGTAATTTTGAACCAATCAAAATACGTTATTTTGACAGATCACCATGGCAACGGAGGTATTTTATCGGAAATTTTTTGCTCGTGGGGTACCCAACAGCGAATTATAGTGGAAATTTTTTGACGTTTACAATAACAGAACATTTTTGACAGATTGGTTTTTATTTGTTTACATAATTTAGTTTTGATTCATTTTAGTTACAAAGCTAAGATGTTTTCTATATTCTTCGGACACCTCCTCTCTTCTTAATGGCGAAAATGCAGGACTTTGAATGTTTTCAATTAAGTTTCTATGTCTAATAAAATATATATAATATTTAGACACTAATTTATTTACCTTTTTCCCATTCAGTACTTTCAATTTTGCGTAGTTTAGTTTTAAAAACGCCAAAAAATAATTTTCTATCACTTGTAGTTACTCAAAACTTATGTAAAATTGAAGAATATACTATTTTCTATCTTGAAATGGTATTCCCATGCAACTACTATGAGTAGAAATTACGAATTTGAAAGCCTAAATAATTGCTGACAAAGCTATGGCGCGCTATTAATCTGTTCATGCAGCTTTGGATTTTCAAATGCAAATTTGGTGTGGAATTTTCTTACCGAATACCACGCGAAGTCAAATTAATATCCGGAAATTTTTTTTTGATCATGAATATTTTTAGAAAATTTCCCTCGTCTGCGACTCGAGAAATTTTCAAAATATTCATGATCTCAAAAAAATTTCCGGAAATAATTTGACCTCTAGTGGTATTACTAGTGAAAATTCAAAAATGCAAATATAATTTGATCTTTTTTGTTCAAAAAATGATTCACTTTAAACACGTCCAACTTTTTGAACATAGAAATAACACTATAATAAAATGTATTGTAGAAGAAAAACGATGCTTTACATTTTTGTGGATGGGGGTTAAAATTACTTCTCATTATTTCTTAAAACACATTAGTTATCAATTTTGTTTGCAGCATATCTCGCTTAGTTTTAATGTAATGGACCTTTAATATAGCTCATTTTAAAGGTCTTTTCAAGCACTACAAAAGGTATTGGTAACATTATACACCTACAATCGACCGTTTTTCTGTAATTTCAAGTTGAATACACCAAATTGGGAATGTACCAAAATGCAAACTACACTAAGCGCCAAAATTAACGCACCACCTTAAAAATGGGACATTTTTAATGTCGCATATTCCCTAAACCTGTTGTCCGATTTTACTGATTTTTTTAATATGTTATGGCTTTATTCTTCAAGAATATCGATGTAATAATATTGTTGCTGAACAGATAAGTGTCATTGTATACCGGGTGTAACAATGATAGTGTGTTTTTTCCTCAAAGTTTGGAACATCCTGTGGAATATTCTAGCGTATGTAAAATATTGAAATTACAATTCAACTGTAACCTTAGACTATCTTAACATTTTGCTTTTTAATTCATTCGCTTATGTTGCATAATAAAAAATTTAGGTACTTTAATAACTAGCAACGTTCTTCATCAATACAGGGTGTTTCTAAACAAGTGCGACAAACTTTAAGGGGTAATTCTGCATGAAAAAATAATGACCGTTTGCTTTATAACCATATGTCCGCAAATGCTTCGTTTCCGAGATGTTGAATTTTTGCTTACAAACTGACGATTTATTTATTGCTCTTAAACCAGTTGAGATATGCAAATGAAATTTGGTAGGTTTTAAGAAGTATTTATTGCGCATTTTATGGCATACAATTAAGAATTTTATATTCACCATTGGCGTGCATACGTGTAATATGACCGGCTAATATGACCCGTATGCACGCCAATGGTGAATATAAAATTCTTAATTGTACGTCAAAAAATGCGTAATAGCTACCTCTTAAAACCTATTAAATTTCATTTGCATATCTCAACCGGTTTTAGAGCAATAAATAAATCGTCAGTTTGTAAGAAAAAATTCAACATCCCGTATCTCGGAAACGAAGCAATTGCGGACATATGTTTATAAAGCAAACGGTCATTATTTTTTAATGCAGAATTGCCCCTTAAAGTTTGTCGCACTTATTTAGAAACACCCTGTATTGATGAAGGAAGTTGCTAGTTGTTAAAGTACCTAACTTTTTTATTATCCAACATTAGCGAATGAATCAAAAAGCAAAATGTTGAGATAGCCTAAGGTTACAGTCGAGTAGTAATTTCAATATTTTATATACGCTAGAATATTCCACAGGGTGTTCCAAACTTTGAGGAAAAAACACACTATCATTGTTATTACACCCGGTATACAATGACACTTATCTTTTTAGCAACAATATTATTACACCGATATTCTTTAAGAATAAATCTATAATATATTAAAAAAATCACTAAAATCGGACAACAGGTTTATTAAATATGAGACATTAAAAATGTCCCATTTTTAAGGTGGTGCGTTAATTTTGGCGCTTAGTGTATTTTCACTTACCATATTTCTTTTTGTATTATAACTAAAAGAATTTTGAAGGCAAGTGTCTCTTTGTTTTTTTGTAACCTACAAAAATGTTTATATTTTAGAAATATTTTATATAGTTTTTTTTTTTAGTTAGATGCATAGTTTTTAAGGTATTCGCAAAAAACCGTTCGAAAAGGTATTATGTTTCAATGAAAATGGCCAATTTTCAACCACGAATAACTCAAAAAGTATTAAGTTTTCAAAAAAAAATTATAGAACAGTTTTTGCTTAGAATTAGGTTCTCTAGCGAATTCCGTGGTTATTTTAACCAGAAAATTTTCCACATCTCAGAAGGGGTGGGAAACACCCCCAAGATAAAAGCACACATCGGCATAGGGTAGACTTTGAATTAGGAGATAAGTAGAGGCTAGACCCAAATTTTATCCTATTCTTGCTCCCATTGACTGGCGTATATCAATCTTACCCAATTTTTGATTTGATAATGTTCAAAATAAAGCAAGGTACGCGCATGATCCATAATTTAATTATTTTACATATCGTCATTAACCCTAGTTTGAGTTCATTTACCAATCCTCGCAACAACCGCACTATTAGTAATGTTATTATATTCTGTTTTCACATTCGCATTAATATTTAAAACAAATCGCCGACATTAAACATGTAAATTTTTGTTTTCAATTCGGCAACATCAATATAGCTAATTCGTTTGACTAGCGCTCCAATTCAGTAGATTTTAGTGAGAATTAATCTTTATGTATCATTTAAAAAGGTCGCCAAAGCAGCATAGATACGTATTATTTATTTGTTTATAAAGCCCAACATTACTTGAAATTAACGTCACTTTGTAAAAGCAGTGAGGTCACTTAACTTAGTAACAAGACATTTACTCAACACCTACACATTACTTCTTACTCCCCTGCGCTAGAGATACTTTGATTGCAATTTGCTAAATTATTATTGTTTATATTATGTAAACTATTAAAAAACAGATCTTGAAAGCCTAGAGGTAAAATCCGATTAAATACAGTATACAGGGTGTCCAGAAACTCTACCGACAAACGAAGACAGGAGATTCCTCAGATAATTTTAAGACAATTTAACCCAATTCACCTAGTCCGAAAATGCTTCCTAAGGAAGCTAGAGCTCTTTGAAGATGGCGGCATGTAATTAGTTTTTCTTAAATACCTCCAGAACACTTCCATTTAGAAAAACGAAAATTGGTGTACGTATTTACTTTCCAGAAATGAATCGATTCCATCCATTGCGAATTTCTAGTACCGGTCATAGGCGTCCGTTTTGGGTATGGCAACGGTTATTTTATCGCCTAACTTTTTTTTCTTTAATTTTTAAGCATTTTTAGTCTGAATTATTAAATTGTGAGGTATTTTAGTACTAAATGATACTCTTACTTTAAGTCGATAGGATACACCGTTTTCTAGAATAATCGATTTTAAAATTTTTCGTTCTTTGAATTTCAAAAAAAAAGTTTCAAAAAAAATTATTTAGAAAGATGAAAATTGGTACATTTACTTACATTCCAGAGATTAATCGATTTCATTAATGGGGAATTTCTAGTGCCGGTCATAGGCGTCCGTTTTGGGTAGGTCAACAGTCATTTTATAGCATAACTTTATTATCTTTAATTTTTAAGTATTTTTTACATTAGATTATTCAATTATGAGATATTCGAGTACTAAAAGTTACTCTTGCTTTAAGTTGGTAAAATGAATAGTTTTTTTTTTAATTTTTTCAATTTTTTTTTCAAATTCCCAAAACTAAATTCTTTCAAATCGATTTTTCTAGAAAACGGTGTGTCCTACCGACTTAAAGTAAGAGTACCTTTTAGTACTAAAATACCTCACAATTTAATAATCCAGTATCAAAATGCTTAAAAGTTAAAAACAAAAAAGTTATGCGATAAAATAACCGTTGCCATACCCAAAACGGACGCCTATGACCGGTACTAGAAATTAGCAATGGATGGAATCGATTCATTTCTGGAAAGTAAATATGAATACACATTTTCCTTTTTCTAAATAGAAGCGTTCTGGAGGTATTTAAGAAAAACTAATTACATGGCGCCATCTTCAAAGAGCCCTAGCTCCCCTAAGGCGGTCGCACATCAAAGAAACATGAAACGTAAATCACGTTTCAGGGAAATAAAACACTGCTAAACAAATAGACGTCCGGCCATTTATGAAACTTTCCGAAAATAAAAATGTGTTATGAGCATGAATCACACTCGTTTCATTGGTAGACAGACTTTAAGATTTGTTTAGCAGTGTTTAATTTTCATGAAACGTGTTTTACGTTTCATGTTTCATGTTTTTCGTTTCATGTTTCGTTGGTGTGCGGCTTGCCTTAGGAAGCATTTTCGGACTAGGTGAATTTGGTTAAATTGTCTTAAAATTATATGAGGAATCTCCTGTCTTCGTTTGTCGGTAGAGTTTCTGGACACCCTGTATAATATGAAATATAAGATAATACCTATATGTTACAAACTTGTATCAGTCATGCCCCTTTCCTACTAAATTGGTTTAGTAAACTCCTCCATTCATCTCTGTTTTTGCTTCATCCCACGCTTCATCCCAACCATAAAAATTCTCTCTTTTACAAGATCTTCCTGTACACTATTAAACCGTCTTTGCCTGGGTCCTTTACTTCTTTTCGTGATTGGGCCACATTTTAGGATCATCTTTGACATCCTCTTCCTTTCTATTCTCATCATTTGCTCCATTCATAGTGCTTTATGAAACGACTGATACAGTTCTGATTGGTTGGTTATATAGTTCATCAAGCTCCTTGTTTGTTCGTGGTAACCAACCTACCACCGTGTTTAAGCCTCCCTGTATAACTCTTAGCATTTTATTAATTTATTGTGAATGAGTACAACTACACCCAATTTGGCCCTATTACGCTTTGGTACACCGTTGTAAATTCGTCTATAATTATCTACTTTTTCGTTACCTATTCGCCGTTTGCAAGTACTTGGAGGGGATACGAGAAACGATCGTGCGCGAATTGCGGAGAAATCTTGCCACTTTCTTAAATAATTTATTGTCAATTGAAATTGTCAAATTGACGTATATTTCATATCTACTGTCAATGAAGAAGAAAAATTATATGTTGCTCCAAAATATTGATATGATATGCAATTATTATATAAAAGTAAATTTAGTTAATTGTATTTTGCTTGTAGTAGTGAATTTTATTAATCAATTTTATTTACTACATACAATTGTTTAGCTTTTAATAACATAACCTAAACATTACTTTTTCTTCTTATAATTTTTTGGGCTATGATCTTGACAATAATTGTTCAGCAACCAGGGCTAATATAATTGGCCAATATAATTAAAAGTGCGAAAAATGTTGCTGAGCTATGAAACCAGGTTTCGCTTTTCTGTGAAGGACCCAATTACATTTTTTTCTCGTTTCCGCCAGTCCATAGATATCGATTTGCAGTTTTTCAACTTCCGGTAACATTTCCTTCTGTTTATTTCTGATACTTTGTACATTCCATGTAGCCATTCTCAATATCCTGTTTCTGTGGCAATTTCGTTGTTTTTTAACCCACGAAATAATCCACAAATTAAAAATTAATAGACTTATAAGAATATAATAATTGCGTGAAACAGAAACCCAGTAACAGGCAGCATCTAGTATTAGTGCAGTCAATGAGGGTATTTGGCTTCAAATTCCGCCCTAATGCATGAATTTATTTGATACTTTCATTTGCTAAGTAGAGAATACCTAAAGGTGCCTCAAGAAACAAAGTCTACTATATGCCAAAATATGCTTTTATCTTGGGGGTGACTCCCACCCTCCTTAGAGGTAGAAATGTAAGTGAAGGTAAATTTTTCGTTTTAGAAAACACACTCAAAATATAACTAAAATTAACAGCATAAGTCCCAGGATTGTATACCTCATCTTCAAACTAAATGCAAGATATAACCTTAAGATAATCCAGGCATATGCTCCAACGACTAGCCACTCCGATGAAGAAATTGAAAAATTTTATGATGACCTAGAAACAGCCTTACATACTACACCAGCATATTATACAATAATTATGGGCGACTTTAATGCGAAAATTGGCTTCAAACAAGATGATGCAGAAGTAGCAATGGGCAAGTATGGGTATAGCGACAGAAATAAACGAGGACAAAGACTGCTTAATTTCTTACACCAGGAAAATTTATCCATGATGAACTCTTTTTCCGATAAAAAGCTTCAGCGTAAATGGACATGGATAAGCCCAGATGGCAGTGTCAAAAATGAGATAGATTTTATCATAATAAACAGAAAAGAAATAATTAAAGACATTGAAATACTTAAAAAATTTTCGGTAGGAAGCGACCACAGATTAATCTGAGCAAAGATATGATTAAATGTCAATTTCGAAAGAACCAAGATGATCTTCAAAACACGAAAGACGAAATGGATTCCCCCAGGAAACAACAACTTCTATGAAGATGTACTAACCAGACGTATACAAGACCTTTTAAATGACATAGAAGACATTGAACAAGCAAATAATGTCATAATGAAAGCACTAAAAGAAACAGAAAGGGAGTGCTGCCCGACTGTCGTGACCCATAAAGAAAAATTAAGCCAAAATACCAAAGAGTTAATAAGTAAAAGAAGACAGTTGACGGAAAAATACGACTCCAACTACACAACACTGAAGAAATTAAATAAAGATATCCACCGATCAATCCGAAAAAACATAAGAGAAAACAACACAAGAGAAATAACTCACATAATTCAAGAACACAAAGGTTTAAAAGTTTTGAGGCGTAATACGAATAACATCGGTAACAAAAATATGTACAAAATCAGAAACAAAGATGGCAACATTGCCACGGATAAAGCCGAAATCCTCAAGGTTGTCGAATCGTTTTATCGCGAAATGTATGGGAGCACCAACGAAAGGCAAGATCAGCCCCTGCCCAAAATCACAAACCAGGGATCAGAATTAATGCCAGAAGTAACGCCACATGAAGTTAAAAAGGTACTTTCAGAAATGAAAAATAATAAATCCCCTGGCGATGACGGAATAGTAATCGAGGCAATCAAACAAGGTGGAAATAAAATTATCCAGGCTTTGGCCAAACTTTTCACCCAATGCATTTACCAAGGAAAAACTTCTTCTCAATGGAACAATGCAGTCATTGTTTTATTACACAAAAAGGGTCACATAACGGGTCTGAAAAACTACCGTCCTATCAGTTTGCTATCACACATATATAAACTTTTCACAAAAATTATCAAAAAAAGACTGGAGGCTAAGTTAGACTTCTATCAACCTAGAGAACAAGCTGGATTTAGATCTGGATATAGCACTAACGACCACTTACTGGTAATAAAAAACCTAATAGAGAAGTCTGCGGAATACAACAAACCATTGGCACTGATATTCGTGGACTACGAGGAAGCATTCGATACCATAAGCCAGCAGAAAATGTTAAAAGCATTGACAAAATGCCGAATAGACCATCGCTACATTAACATGATCAAATATATCTACCAAACGGCAACGGCTAGCGTAAGACTGTCTGAACAACAAACAAATACATTCTGTATACAGCGAGGAGTACGGCAGGGAGACACCATCTCACCAAAGCTGTTCACAACCCTTTTAGAACACACATTTAAGAAGACAGATCTAAACGAATATGGTATCAATATAAATGGAGAGAAGCTCAGTCATTTGAGATTCGCAGATGACATCGTCCTTATAGCCGATCGTATGGATGATACAATAATAATGTTGAACAAATTATATTACGCTTCCTTAGAGGTCGGACTAAAGATTAACATCAACAAGACGCAAACAATGACTAATTTGGTGCTAAATCGTAATATTGTTGTTGATGGAATGGATATTGAGCAGACTGCATCTTATAAGTACTTGGGACATGAAATTCGGTTGGGACGAGATAACCAGACATGCGAACTCCCACGTCGCATAGGATTAGCCTGGGCAGCGTTTGGTAAACTTAACTATGTATTTAAATCGGACTTGCCCATATGCCTCAAAAGGAAAATCTTTGACCAATGTGTGTTGCCTGTACTCACTTATGGAGCCGAAACATTAACACTAGCAAAAAAGGTAGTGAACAAGATTCGCGTAACTCAGAGGACTATGGAGCGCCAGATGTTGGGTGTCTCCCTGGGAGACCGAATCCCAAACGAAGAAATACGCCGTAGAACAAAAACAATAGACGCTGTCCAAAAAATCGCGTCGCTTAAGTGGAATTGGGCAGGACACGTCGCCAGATTGCCAGACAACCGATGGACAAAACGTATTGTCGAGTGGAGACCGCGAGAAGAAGAACTACGGAGCAGAGGACGCCAACTAACCAGATGGGCCGATGATTTGAAACATGTTATCGGTAACTGGATGCAAGCCGCACAAAATAGAGATGAATGGAAAGAGCTGAGGGAGACCTATGTCCAGCAGTGGACGCGTACGGGTTGATGATGATGATGATGACTAGCGGAGCATCTCTTCCTTACAGAGTTTCTTTATCCAGATTGGCGTACCTATTCAATACACTATTTAGCCAGATAGCCTAGAGCTTAACAGCGCAAGACTGATTGTTCTTCCTCAAATCTCTCCTTAATTACCATTTCAGTGGCCTCACACGCCATCAATATAGTGGAGGGAGTCTAGTGGGAGTGCGTTGGTATTGATGCGTGCACGGTACCTTGCCGGTGATCTGCTGAGAGTCCATCGTCACACCCTTTGTGATCTTAAATAGCCTGGATATTTTATTGTCAGTTTTGATAGCCACTTTGATATTCTTATAGAGTGCTCTTACTGCTTTTAATAATATATGTATTCGTGGATACTATGTATTAAACTTAAACTAACCTAACTTAGATGTCTCCCAGACCTTCCCATAGATTGGTTCTAGGTAGTAAGTCAAAAGCCTTTTTAAGATATACAAAATCCAGATTGACGGATCTATTTTTGACCATTATTTTTTCTATTATTTGTTCGACCATGTAGATCTGATCTAACCATGCTAATAATGCCGATTCCTCCATAGTTTTCGCAGTTTTTTTTTTCATTTCCATTCTTATATTATTGATGTCATATATGCTCTAGTCCATTTTGCCGGTAACTCTTTTCCATTCAGTGCCGTCTCAAACATTTAGTCAAATCGGAGTTAAGGCAGAAACATATTTGTCTGACCCGATGCAACTAGGGCTTACAATATCGAGCTAAAATCTCAATACCGGTATTTAGTATTTAAAATTTAAAATACTAGTCTAAGAGCTGGGAGCGGATTTTGTGCGTGATAAGTAATATGGAAAAACTATACGGGGATATGTTGAATTAGTTGTGTACATGACTTTCACCAACGGCCGGAAACCAGAGTTGGGGCCGAGGGTAGTTACAAGGGGTCAAAGTCGCGGATTTTATTATTTTTTTATGACGTTCATGATCGAGATAGTGCAAAAAAATTTGGGAATAAGCAGGTCATGACGTACCTAAGTAAAATCTCTAGGGCTCAACGCTGCGTGGCCGACAAAGAGGTGGGGGTAGGGGTGAATATAAAAAATATACCGGGTTTTTTGCGACGTTCGTGATTCAGATAGTGCACCAAAATTTGGGTATAAGTAGACCATGACATAAATAATTAAAATCCCCAGAGCCGGAAACCAGAGAGGGGAAGGAAGGGGTCAAAGTTCCGTTTATTATTATTTTTTTTTGTGACGCTCATGACCGAAATAGCGCGCCAAAATTTGGGACTAAGTAGGTGATGACGTAACTAAGTAAAATCTCCAGGAGTGGAACGCTGCGTGGTCGACAAAGGTGTGGGGCAGGGGTGAATATAAAAAAATGTAACGGGTTTTTTGCGACGTTAGTGATTGAGATAGTGCACCAAAATTTGAGAATAAGTAGACCATGACATAACTAAGTAATATCCCCAGAGGCGGAAACCACAGTGGCGGACGAGGGTAGTTATAAGGGGTAAATTCGCGGTTTTTATTATTTTTTTTGTGGCGCTCATGATGGAGATTGTGCACCAAAATTTGGGAGTAAGTAGGTTATGACGTAACTAAGTAAAATCTTCAGGGGCGGAATCTTGCTTGGGGTACAAAGGGGTGGTAGGCAGGGGTGAGTATAAAAATATATGGGGGTTTTTTTGCCGTTCGTGTTCGAGATAGTGCACCAAAATTTGGGAATAAGTAGATCATGACATTACTAAGTAAAATCTCCAGGGGCGGAACGCTGCGTGGGGACAAATATTGTGCCGGGTCACAAAAAAAATAATACACACTGCGACTTTGACCCCTTAAAACTACCCTCATCCCCAACTCTGGTTTCCGGCTCTGGGGATTTTACTTAGCTATGTCATGGTCTACTTATTCCCAAATTTTGGTGCACGATCTCAATCTAGCACGTCGCAAAAAACCCCTTACATTTTTTATATTCACACCTACCCCCACCCCTTTATCGGCCACGCAGCGTTCGACCCCTGGAGATTGTACTTAGTTACCTCATGACCTACTTATTCCCAAATTTTGGTGCACTATCTCGATCATGAGCGTCACAAAAAAAAATAAAAACGGCGATTTTGACCCCTTATAACTACCCTCATGCCCAACTCTGGTTTCCGGCTCTGAGGATTTTACTTAGTTATGTCATGGTCTACTTATTCCCAAATTTTGGTGCACTCTGTCAATCACGAACGTCGCAAAAAACCCCTTATATTTTTTGCATTCACCCTTGCCCCACCCCTTTGTCGCCCACGCAGAGTGCCACCCCTGGAGATTTTACTTAGTTACGTCATGACCTACTTATTCCCAAATTTTGGTGCACTCTCTCGATCATGAGCGTCACAAAAAAGATAATAAAAACGGCGATTTTGACCCCTTATAACTACCCTCATCCGCAACTCTGGTTTCCGGCTCTGGGGATTTTACTTAGTAATGTCATGATCTACTTATTCCCAAATTTTGGTCCACTATCTTAATCACGAACGTCGCAAAAAACCCTTTATATTTTTTATATTCACCCCTACCCCCACCCCTTTGTCGGCCACGCAGCGTTCCGCCCCTAGAGATTTTACTTAGTTACGTCATGACCTACTTATTCCCAAATTTTGGTGCACTATCTCGATCATGAGCGTCATAAAAAAAATAATAAAATCCGCGATTTTGACCCCTTATAACTACCCTCGGCCCCAACTCTGGTTTCCGGCCGTTGGTGAAAGTCATGTACACAACTAATTCAACATATCCCCGTATAGTTTTTCCATATTACTTATCACGTACAAAATCCGCTTCTATCTCTCCGACTATACCGGAATCCCGGTATTAAATCCGGTGTTATGATTAAAAAATATACACGTTATATTTTTACTCTCAGTTGTTATATCGACTTGTTATTAAATAATACATGAAACCTATTAAATTTTGTTTTGAAATGAGTAGATGTTGTTTATAACATTACATATAGAGTAGGAATAGATAGATATACCCTATTCCACGAACATACGCCTGTTTTGGATTATTTCGACAACGAATATTATACTCTGCAAAATAAGAAGAACGAAAGTAAATTGCAAATTACATTGGTGTTTATTGGAATAATTATTAGCGCCATTTACTTTCGTACTTCTTATGTTGCACAGTAAAATATTCGTTGTCGAAATAATCCAAAACAGGCGTATGTTCGTGAAATACCCCATACAAAAAATGTGTAAATAGAAAAACTATATAATATTTGATTCTGGGATAAATTTTGCATATAATAGGATAATACTTTTACTTATGAAATTTGATATTTTTGTAAATTAATTTAACTTTAAAATATATTATTACAAAGATTAACTACTACATATTAAAATATATTAATAAAAAGAATAACTGTGTCAAATATTTTATATGGATTACTTCAGAAAATAACTGAACCTGATTTATACACCACAATACACAAAATAAATGAAAAATAGATCTGAAAATGTAAAAACAATTTTGATTAATAAATCTTACGGCTTACTTATAAAATAAAGTAGTATAATTTTAAATATTTAAGAATTTTTATAGAACTCATTTTATGTATTTGTATAGACGAGGTTTAATAATTTGGTTGTAGAAGCTGATATAACCCTTCGCCTTATATTAACGACTTTTACGCTTTTAGAAAGCGCTATACTTGACACGTATGTGTAATAAACGTGTTTAATAAATATTTTTACAATGATATTGTTTTTTTATTTATTTACGCTGTAACCACCAGGGTTATTAGCGAACTAAAAAATATAACAAAGTAGTATGGTATATTTAGACCCAAACCCAGACATCCAAAGTGAAAGTTATCCTCCAACACCAAATTGTTCTATATGGTCCACATAATGTTCAGAAAAAAATCACACCATTTTGAGCGTCGTGTTTGGGGGGGAGAGGGGGGAGAAATCTGCAAATTCGTAGTTTTTTACGTTTTTCGTCAATATTTCTAAAACTAAGCGGTTTAGCACGAACAACCTTTTATACAAAATTGTTCTATATTAAATTTGAAACAAAAAAGGCCCTATGCATAACCCTTCTAAAATGAACGGTTCCAAAGTTACGGAGGTAGTATAGTATAATTGGTCCAAAAAAAGGCCTAACCCAGACATCCAAAGTAAAAGTTTTCCTTCGACACCAAATTGCTCTATATGGTCCACATATTGTTCAGTAAACAGTTACACCATTTTGAGCGTCCGGTTTGGGGGGGAGATGGGGGAGAAGTCGGTAAATTAGTAGTTTTTTTACGTTTTTCGTCAATATTTCTAAAACCATGCTTTAGCGTAAGGAATGTTCTATAGAAAAATATTCTACATAAAATTTAAAACAAAAAAGGTTCTATACATAATTGTTATAAAATCAACTGTTCCAGAGTTACGGAGGGTGAAAAGTGGAGGTTTTCGATACTTTTTATATTCACCGATTTCTTCCCCCTCTCCCCCCCAAACCCGACGCTCAAAACGGTGTGACTTTTTCTGAACATTATGTGGACCTTATAGAACAATTTGGTGTTGGAGGATAACTTTCACTTTGGATGTCTGGGTTTTTGGTATAGTTATATCATAAATATTGCCTAAAAAATATAAAAAGTATCGAAAACCTCGACTTTTCACCCTCCGTAACTCTGGAACCGTTGATTTTGTAACAATTATGTATAGAACATTTTTTGTTTTAAATTTCATGTAGAACATTTTTTTATATAACATTGTTTACGCCAAAGCACAGTTTTAGAAATATTGACGAAAAACTTAAAAAAACTAGTAACCCACCGGTACCGGCTTCTCTCCCATCTCCCTCCCAAACCGGACGCTCAAAATGGTGTAACTTTTTACTGAACAATATGTGGACCATATAGAACATTTTGGTGTTGGAGGAAAACTTTTACTTTGGATGTTTGGGTTAGGCCTTTTTTTGGACCAGTTATACTATACCACCTCCGTAACTTTGGAATCATTCTTTTTAGAAAGATTATGCATTCGGCCTTTTTTATTTCAAATTTAATGTAGAACATTTTTGTATAGAAGGTTGTTCATGCTAAACCGCATAGTTTTAGAAATATTGGCGAAAAACTTAAAAAACTACCAATTTACCGATTTCTCCCCCCTCTTCCCCCCCAAACCCGACGCTCAAAATGGTGTAACTTTTTTCTGGGCATTGTGTGGACCATATAGAACAATTTGGTATTGAAGGATAACTTTCACTTTGGATGTCTGGGTTATGCCATCTTTTGGATCAACTATACTATACTAAAGGTAAAGTTAGTAAAGATTACAATAATTGATACAGTCCAGAGTCTTTAATAAAACTTATTGTGTTTTTAACGTTCGTGTTGATTCCTAAGGCTTCCTTTATATTCTTTGGGAAAGTGTTCATTTTCTTGTTGCTTCATATGTTTTGCACTAAGTTAATATATGCTTCACGAAGAGTGATGTTTCACAGTTTTCACACATAGGCGGCACAGTTCGCGTAAATAGGTGTTTATGTTTGCGATGCACTCCACTAATTTTCTACGCACTTAACACTTTATCTTTTATTTCTGACTTCAGGTCATCGGAGGAAACCTCGTTAACCCTCCGTTAGTCGCTAGGACAAACGGAGCATCAAGAGTGGCTACGGTGTCAGAGACCGACAATTTAAAAAAAAATAGTTATTGCTATAAAATTCATACATATATTGTATATTGTGTATAGGAATGACTGAAAAATATTGTTGAAAATATTTTATTGAAAATCAACAGATATAAAATGAAAAACCCTAGTATAACAATATACATATTGTTATTTGTAATATAAAAATATGCGCTAGGAACCATTTCCCATTATTCCAACAAACGTTTTTGTTCGGCTTCAAAGGACATCTATAAATAAGATTTGACCAAAACTTACCGATAAAATGCAATAATAAGATGCTAAATCTTTACCCGAACTGCAAATTATGCCAATAAAGTAATAACCACACCGTTAGTCGCTACGGAGTCTTGCACCAAAAATAGCTATAAAACTTGAACAACTGTACCCAAGTAGGTAAGAATGTATACTAACACGAGGTTAGTTGATAGGAAGAGGTACAGAAAGTGGCGATAGAAAAACCAGTTATTTTGTAAATCCCGAATTAATAATTCTGTCGTCGGTGTGTGACACCGACAGCGACTAACGGAGGGTTAATAAGAACGGATTCTTGGCTGAAGGATGCTAAATGGGCTAGTCTCTAGAGGAATTTACAGATGAGTCGGAATCTTCTCCCGACAATGTTGTCAGAGTTTTTATTACATCGCGTAAACCTATGTGTTTGCCAAGTTTTCCTATTAATTTAGTGCTTTTGGTTTTCATTCTTTTGTCGGTATAATATGGATGTAAGTCCGATAGAAAGTTCATAAGTGCATGAGAGTCTTCTGAGTATAATTTTGTTACGCTGATTATGTCTTTTGCTCCTTTTATATTTTCGAATAGATCCACTACTTGACCGAAGCTTAGTAATTGCATTTTACTTTCTACATATTCTCTAACTGGTTCTAGTAATGTTTGAAGATGTGATGTTTCATCTGTTAAGTTTTTGTCATCAATTTTGGTTTTTTTCTTTAATTGAAATATAGGTTTTTCGAAGTTGTCTTCGGTGGGTGGTGAGATTGCATCTTCTAAGGTCCTTTTTCCTGTTGCTTTGTTCAAAGTTATCTGAGGTTCGTGAGTATTCGTGTGTGTATTTTTATTTGCAGGTAAGTGTTGGCTTGTTTCAGGTGAGGTTGATTTTTGTGTTTGGGTATTAGAGGATGACTCGAACGATGTAGGTGTTGCGATTGTAGTGTTAACTGAAGAAATGGTCACATGTGTAGGTTTGTTTTGTAGTGAAAGTTGTTGGAATGGGTTTATTGATAAATGTGGGATGACTACCCTTTGTGATGTGGCTTAGTAAGTGTGGAGGGAGTGGTATTTGAAAAGTGTCGGAGTATTTTGTAAATTATCTTGTTGAGTATTATTTATTGATGAATTTTGTCTTATCTCTGTTTGCACTGCATTATCATTGTAAGGATGCTTATGAGGGGAAATATTTGGACAATTAGCTGCCTGGTGTCCAGTTAATTTGCATTTGAAACATGTTTCGTTTTGGGTTATAAATATGCGGTATGATGTTTGTTCTAACTCGATGATAAAATATTCAGGTAATACATGGTTGTCTGGCAAAGGTGAAATGAAAATTTGTCGTCGGAAGCTTAGAATATGACTGAAAGCAGAATTGGTTGCTCCTATTCGTAGGTATGATATATCTGAGAGAGGATTTAGACCTAGTTTTATTAATTCGTCTTTAATTAAGTTAGAAGGTATACTTGGACATACACCGGACAGAATTAAGCGAACTGATGGAGTTATTAATCTTCTTGCTTCTAGTATATTTCCATTTACTTTTATCTTCTTTGTTTCTGCTATGAATTTATCTACTAAGTTTTTAGATGATAGATATGTGCATATTCTACCGTTTGATGTACGGGATGCGAAAATTATATTTCTTGTTTCTATATGCTGACTCAATCCTTTAAGATAGTCATTAATTGTAGAATTCTCTAGAGTGTTAAATAAAATAGCTTCTTCTCTGTCTGGGGTTATTATATTGCGTGGTTGGCTAACTGCTTTTGAATATGATGCAACTTGTTGCGGTTGACTTGAGGATGACATCTTTTAAATTTATTTAAAATCTAACATCGGTGCTGTTTTACAGTTTTCGCTGCGATATCCGTTCATGGAATTGGATAATATAAAGATAATTGTCGTGATTAATTGAAACATTAAAATCCAAATAGACCCAAATAATAAATTTTGTCTACTCACAATCAAAACATTCCGTATACAAATCACTTTTCACTAGTAGTTTTTAATTTAATTACTTTTAAATGGTATTGGTTGTTTATCTTCAAAAATAATTTGTTGTAATAGCAAAAAATATCTTAGAAGAAAGTTTATTATGCATCAATTCACTTTTTATAAATTAAGCTAATACCGAAATACCAGTATCTAATACCGGACAAAAGTATTCGGGATCCCGGAATTCTGGTATTGTAAGCCCAGATGCAACGCAACGCAATGCAGCCCGATGCGACGGGTATTGTGCATACAGTTGTACATGTCTTCTTCTTAAAGTTCCCTCTCCTATCGGAGGTTGGATATCATAATGGCTATGGTCACTTTGTTGGCTGCTGCTATGAATAGTTGTAATGAACTACAGCTAAACCATTCTCTAAGGTTCCTCAGCCAGGAGATGCGTCTGCTTCCTATGCCTCTTCTTCCTTGGATCCTTCCTTGCATAATAATTCTCAGCAACTGATATTTTTCTCTTCTGGTAATGTGACCCAAATATTCCAGTTTTCTAGTTTTTATACTTTTCATAACTTCTAACTCCTTATTTAAACGTCGTAGCACTTCAACATTGGTAATCCTTTGAACCCACTGAATTTTCAATATTCTTCTGTAACACCACATTTCGAACGCTTCTATTCTTCTTATGTGTTGTCCCTTCAATGTCCAAGCTTCCATTCCGTATAGCAATATAGAAAATATGTAGCATCTTAGAGCCCTCAATCTGAGAGGCAACTGCAGGTCTTTGTTTGTAAGCAGTGTCTTCATTTTTATAAATGCTTGCCTTGCAGTTTCAATTCGGACTTTAATTTCTTTGCTTTGGTCATTTTTGTCATCATCCCAGGTTCCCAGATATTTGTATGTCTTAACTTTTTCTATTTGGGTTTGCTCTATCATTAACCTTTCATTTCCATGTTCTGTTTTTGAGACAATCATAAATTTAGTTTTTTTCTTGTTTATTTTTAGTCCGTATCGAATGCAATAATCGTTAATTCTATTTAGCAATTCTTGTAGTGATTCCAGGGTGTCTGCCATTATAACGGTGTCATCAGCGAATCTTATGTTATTTACTATTCTTCCGTTTATAGAGATTCCATCACTTAGCTCCGCTATCGCTTCCTGAAATATGGCTTCACTGTACAGGTTAAACAGTAGCGGCGACAGAACACAACCCTGTCTTACTCCTCTCTTTATATCAATATTCTCGGACTCCTGTTCTTCTATCTTTATATTGGCCTTTTGATCCCAATACAGATTGATGATAATTCGTAAATCTCGTCTGTCTATATCTCTGTTTTTCAATAATTCTATTAGTTTTTCATGTCGGACCCTTTCGAACGCTTTTTTGAAGTCGATGAAACAGGAATAAATATCCAGGTTCATATCTAAGCATCTTTGAGAGAGGACGTTAAACGCAAACAATGCCTCTCTTGTTCCAAGTCCTTTGCGGAACCCAAATTGGGTATCATCCATATCATATTCTAGCTTTCTGTATAATCTTCCATGAATCACCTTTAGAAATATTTTGAGGGTATGGCTTATTAGTGATATTGTCCTATAACAACAATCCGAACAATCTTTGGCGTATTTGTTTTTGGTATTGTTACAAAGGTGGACACCAACCATTTCTGAGGGATTTTTCCGGTTTTACATACTTCATTAAACAGATCCAGTAGTACCGGTAGAGATTCATCGCCTAGACATTTCAGTAATTCCGCAGGTATTTCGTCTGGACCTACAGTTTTTCCGTTTTTTGCGTTTCGTATTGCTTGTTCGATTTCCTCCATTATGATCTCTGGTCCCGTTTCGCTGTCGATTTCTTCCGGTTCTTGTCTATTATCCTCAAACAGATCTGTTATGTATGTCAGTAGATAACCAAAGTTACTACGACTACAGAGATAGGGAAATCAATGTGTTAGAGAGAGAAGTACCTTTCCAATGAGTAAGAGTGAGATAGATGCTGACGTCACAAGGAATCTTCCATAATGGAATCTACCATAGTTATTTTCCGCTAGATGACACCAATTCGCCATTTTTATTCCAATCCGCCATTTTTATTCCCATTCACCATTTTTATTCCAATTCGTCATTTTTATTCCAATTTGCCTTGACACAGTCATTACGTCGAAGAAATCTACCATAGTTTAGCTATTATCCGCTAGTTGGCGCTATTTTTAAATTAAAATAGTAAATAAATTAAAAATAAAACAATTTTCCTTTCTGTGCTAGTCGCCACGCTCTTCTTCTTTTTGTCAACTGTCTATTCTTCTTCTTTTACATAATATGTTATTTAAGCCAGTCACGTGCAGAAATCTAAGCTCTACGTGTTGCATACTATATTTTATCTACGACCGTAACATAATTTATGTTTAAGCGATGGTAACATCCCGTTAGCATTGATCTGATTGGAAATTGTGATACGTTAAAGGTATGGGGAGCATCGAATATGTTATTAAAACCATAAACTAATCATTATGAGCTGCATACTATACTTTATCTACGACCATAACATAATATGTTATTTAAACCCGTCACGTGCAGAAATCTAAGCTTTACGAGTTGCATACTATATTTTATATACGACCGCAACATATTCGGCATTTTTATTCCAATTCGCCATTTTTATTCAAATTCACCATTTTTAATCCAATTTGCCTTGACATTACATCGAAGAAATCTACCATAGTTCAGCTGTTATCCGCTAGTTGGCGTGACCAAATCGTTATTTTTATTCCAATTCGCCATTTTTAGTCCATTTTTAATCAAATTCGACATTTTTTATCCAATTTGCCTTGACACAGATATTACGTCGAAGAAATCTACCATAATTCAGCTATTATCCGATAGTTGGCGCTATACATCTCGTTAGCATTGGTCTGATTAAATATTGTGGTACGTTAAAGGTGTGGGGAGTATCGAATATGTTATTTAATCCATAAACTAACCGTTACGATCTGCATACTATATTTTATGTACGACCATAACATAATATGTTATTTACACCAGTCACGTACAGAAATCTAAGCTTTACGAGTTGCATACTATATTTTATCTACGACCGTAACATATTGTAGCATGTTTAAGTGGTGGTAGCATTACAGTGACTAAACGGCTTAACGTAGAGAGGCATAGACGTAAGGAGAGACATGGACAATAAAGGTTGTAGGTATGCCTAAATGGCTTAACGTAGAGAGACATAGACAATAAAAGTTGTAGGTATGTAGTGTCCACCAGTATGGACGCACAAAAAAAATTCCGTAGATCTACTGACAAACTGGGCATTTCGCAACATCTGGCAACAGCGCCTCCCATAAGAGCCTGTGTATTAGAGTTAGATAGAAAATCAATTTTTCCCCAGATGCTGGGGAAATTTAAAAAAAAAAATTAAGGTCCATTCTGCTCATTTTTGTCTCGTTTTGTGGTGGAGGCCCCACTTTTACGTCACGATTGGACCAATAAAACCGAAGATATAACTAATGTCCTTTTGGCTGTATTCTGAAAATACGTAACTAAAGCCTCTCATAACGTATAATATATAATAGAAGCATTCTTTTGATATGTCCAATCCATCCCTCTCTGAGAGATATGCGAGGTATCATGTGATTTAACAAATTGAATAATATAGAAAAATTAAACATAACATCATGCCACAAAGGCATTAGATACAAATGATTTTACCAACAGACACAGAAAAATCAAATACAACAGAATGTTAAAAATGTCTTAGTTCTGTATCTTCGATCCTATTGGTCCAATCCAGAAAAATCAAATACAGCATCATGTTAAAAGGACCTTAGTTACGTATCTTCGGTCCTATTGGTCCAATAGTGACATACGAATTCTCAAATGATTTAACCAATAGAGTACAGTGACAGAAAAATAAAATACATCATGTCAAAAGATCCTTAGATACGTATTTTCGATCCAATCGTAACTTACAGTGCCTCAACCAATAGAATACAGTGGCATAAAAATCAAATACATCAGTATGTCAAAAAGGCTTTAGCTACGTATTTTCACAATACAGCCAAAAGGATATTAGTTATATTTTCGGTCTTATTAGCCCAATCGTGACGTCCAACGAATAAAATACGACATGAAAATCAAATACATTTTCGTCTCTACTGAGAAACACCCAAATCTTTCGTATATTATTATACACAGGCGTTCTTTCATTATGTCCAAACTATATACGACATGAAAATCAAATACATTTTCGTCTCTACTGAGAAACACCCAAATCTTTCGTATATTATTATACACAGGCGTTCTTTCATTATGTCCAAACTAGTAAACCTCTTATTTTTAACATGCAACTCTCAATATTTACATTATCTCTCCCTAGATCCAAAATGTCAGTGTCTCAAATCAAATTTAACCAATAAAATACAATGACATAAAAATCAAATACATCAGCATGTTAAAAGGGCTTTAGTATTTTCGTTTCTACAGAGAAACATCCAACTCTTTCGTATACTATTATACACAGGCGTTCTTTCATTATGTTTAAACTAGTAAACCTCTTATTTTTAACATGCAACTCTCAATATTTACATTATCTCTCCCTAGATCCAAAATGTCAGAGTATCAAATCCAATTTAACCAATAAAATACAATGACATAAAAATCAAATACATCAGCATGTCAAAAGGGCTTTAGTATTTTCGTTTCTACAGAGAAACATTTAACTCTTTTGTATACTATTATACACAGGCGTTCTGTCATTATGTCCATACTAGTAAACCTCTTATTTTTAACATGCAACTCTTAATATTTACATTATCTCTCCCTAGGTGCAAAATGTGTATCAAAATGGAGCAGAAATATATGCAAACCACAAATTGCTAAATCTATCATTATATCGCTAATACCTACAATACATATCAGATAAATTCTTTCGCTAAGTCCAAACCACCAATATTTCTCATATTATTTTCAAACCAGATTTAGAGTTCTAGTCAGTTGGAGAATACATATTTTTGTTATAAAGTAAGTTCTAAATGTGATGTCAAATAAAAGCCCATACATAAAACAAATTTAATTCATCGATATGAAAAAGAACTTCGACTGAGTGCAATATAAATGACAAAGACAAAAAATATATCTAGAAGAAAGGTATCTAATAGAAATAGGTCGCAAATGTTCAAAGCAAAAGTCTTTTAGTATAATTAGAGTAATCCGATTGAGGAAATTACTTATTATGGGTATACACAAGTTAATAATAAGCAAAAATCGAACTTCTATTGATCCAATCAAAAAAATAAAATACATTTGTATTATGAGAATGATCTCCGAAAGGGAAATCGATAGGTCAAAATAAACTCATTTTAAAGTAAAATTGTGGCTTATTCACAATAAAAATAATAAATTGCATAAGGATTCTGCTTCGTAAACTAATATAGTTTTAAATATATACAGATTTAACACGGTGAATGTATCTTGCTCCTTAACTATTTTCGTCTTCTTGCGCTCCTTATTGTTTTACGAAAGATACAAAAAAAAAACACGAAAAATACACGATACGTAGGTAGAAAATAATGACATTCTTAATTATGACTTAATCATTCTTTCGAATGTTTTTAGTACGCATGACTCTAAGAATTTACCCTGGTATGATTCTGGTTTTGAAGGATCTTTGGACGGTTTTAAAATAATTCGAACTAAATATATTCTTACCAACCATCTGGAAACTTGAGGTGTGTGTCGATATAATTCTTTATTTGCACTAACGCCATTACTACAATCGGAAATTTTCTTAATCATTCTATAATGAATATTGTCTGTTCCAGGTACAGTATTTTAATTGCATTTTAAACAGGTTTCTAATTCATTTATGGAAAAATTCATCAAACCAAAAGAAAGTAAGCATTTAGAACAATTAAAACTACTGATATAACATAAACAAAATCACTAAAAAATATCAAAGATACAGATATCAGAATCAGATTAGAACTTTCATATTATGATACATTTGTCTATGGAAGAAAATAATACGGTATGTACAAGATACAAAATTCAAGTATTGGAAAAGCCATACAAGAGGCGCACCAAATTCAAAAATCTTGACTATTTAGTCTAAACATGAATTAAAATTTCTAGTTCTATCTTCTATCTTCTAGCTTCTCATCCAGCTTGAAATAGGATATTAGTATTCGTATTTATTATTTCAAAAATTTTAAGATATCGTGTCTTTTGCTGTAGGTATACTGTCACATTTTCAATACATATTACCCAATTTTTAATTACCCATCATCGAGTTAATTTATAAATGCAATAAGTAACTCATAGGTATTATGCTTTCAAAAAACGCTACCAACCAATCTCCTTCATATTGGCTAGTTTCAAATGTATTTCTAAAATTACACCATTATTTGCCGAAATATTTATGCAGTGTTGACAACGTCTAAAAAACTGTGCATAATTTGGTACATAAATATCAAAAATGATGATCAAAATTGCTTTTATTGGATGATTATTAGCTCTAGTCCTGTCGCCAGGGGGGTTACAACGGCCTCCTTAATTCAGATGGACTTACCCAAGTTTTTTTTATGTATTTTGACCCGTAGAATACGAATTTTTTGGGTAACAGTTGATCCGGATGTCGATAAGATTGTTATAAACAAAGAACTTGAGGAATTACATAGCAGCGATTTTTCGCGAAACAAAACATGTTTTTGTATTCTTTGGGTCATTCTAAGCAAAAAATTATTTTACAAGTTTTTTGGTAGGATGCATAGTTTTCGGCATAAACGGGGTTGAACTTTCAAAAAATCGAAAAATTGCAATTTTTGAACCCGAATAACTTTTGATTGAAAAATAAAATAGCAATTCTGCTTACCGCATTTGAAAGTTCAAGTCAAATTCTATCGGTTTCGATTGTTTGCATTGCTAAAAAATAAGTTTTTATTTGTTAAATAAAGGTATAAACACATAGCGTTTCCCGGGCCCAATGCATGCGTTTTAATGGACGTAATGTACGTAGACATTCTGTATGCGCGCCTACTCGTTCGATTTCAAATTAGAAATGCATTGAAAATATCATTCAATTACTATGTGTTGATAGCTTTGTTTAACAATAAAAAAATTAATTTCTAGCAATGAAAATAATCAAAACCGATAGAATTTTACTTGAACTTTCAAATGCGGTAAGCAGAATTGCTATTGTGATGTTGGGGGTTGCTGGACGAAGACACTCCCGAACAAACAAACTTAAACTTTTTACATATCTTTATTCTTACAAGGTTAAAGGTACAGTTACAACTACGTCGACCGACATTATAGTTAGGATAGGTCAAGGTGACCCATATCTCGGTAACTATATCCCCTGACCACGCGCCAGCAGAGTTCAGCGAACACACTGATACAACAATGAATGTCTCAGGTACTCGACCTTCCCACTTATATCTTATTATATTAAAAACAATGCCCATATGTATTACCATATATGGTTATGCTATACGTATTTCAATAATGACGTGTGCTGTGTTTGCAGTCTTGCGAATGAGTTGAATACTTTGAACTTTGCTACTATCGTAATAAATTATACAAATTGCAACTATAATATTGACCTTATTCTTATAACAAATAAATTAGGAAAATTCCGTGAGGGTTGTCGTGTACCATCACATCTCTCTGGGCGGGGAAAAGATGAAAGGGAATTTCAGTAACAATTTCCTTTCATCTCTATTTTATATTATTTATGCTGACTGACGTCTCTCCTTTATAAGAAAATTAAACAAACATATTAAAGAAAATGAGAAAAGAAAAAAAATGAGATATATAAATATTTACACTGAACCTTAAGTACTAGTAAAAGTCTTATGGTGGACTATTATTACACTTTTACACTATAACACTTTTCAGTACTTATTCTTTTTATATATTATACAGCTTAACGTTATTCTTATGTATGACTACTTGTTTACCCTTTTTCTCAATAATTACGTTAGGCGTTTCATCTTTAATTACGGTATATGGACCCGAAAACAAACAGTTAAGTTTTGTGTTTGGCTCCTTTTTTATTAATACCTTATCTCCTGGTTTATAAGTTATTTTACTCGTTTTGGCATCATATATTTTTTTTTTGCTGTGTTTTGTATGTGTTAGTGTTTCTCTGGCCTCCTTTGCGGCTACTTGTAGTCTGTATTTCAGTTCCATGGGATAGTCGTCAAAATTATACAGGGGTTCTATTTCGTTTTGAACATTTGTCGGCAGTCTACATATTTTTCCGAACACTAATTCGAACGGAGTATAACCCGTTGCTGAGTGTACTGAAATGTTATACGAAAAACAGAAATATTGCACCCATGTACTCCAATTTGTAGGGAATTTTGATAGTTGTATCCTAAGGTACGCATTTAAATGTTTGTGAGTATTTTCTAAAGCTCCTATTGTTTCGTGGTGATATGCTGTTGAGTTTAGTTTCTCTATTTGCAATAATGAGCATGTTTCCTTAAATGTTCTTGCCATAAACTCTGAGCCTTGGTCTGTGACTATTTTTCTGGGTACTCCATACCTCAGAATAAAATTTTCTACCAATGCCTTGGCTACTGTTTCGGCTTCTTTGTTCTTTATTACATATCCTTCTATGTATTTACTTAGCTCACATTGCAGTGTCAATATATATCTATTCCCACTGTCATCCATCTCAAATGGTCCTACTAGATCTATAAATATTGTGTCGAATGCGCAGGTGGCAGTCGATGTGATAGTTAGAGGTTGTTTGGTTATGATAGAATGCTTATGTCTTTGACAATCGTCGCATCTCTTCACAAATTCCTCGATATCTTTTCGTAAACTATTCCAAAAATAATATTTCCTTATATTTTTGTACATTCTATTTATTCCGGCATGCCCTCCTGTTGGTAACATGTGAAAATCATTAATTATAATTCTTCTTAATTTTTCATCTGCTATATTCTGTTTGTCTTGTACTATACATATTTTGATATCTCTTTCTTTAAATATTTTAGGATCCTTTCTTATCTCTTCAATAATTGGCTGATTCTTATTATTCTTTACTAGTACTAGTTCCTTTATATTCTTTTGTGCGCACATTTGAATCAAGGCTCTCAACGATGCTCGTAGCGCAGACGTTGATCGAGGTTCTTGATATGTCGAGTTTCTCAACGACGCTCGTAGTGCAGACGTTGATCGAAAATCTCGAATCAGATAAATAATATCGTCTTCTTCATTGTACAATATACTACTATTTGTATTTTCTTCAGCCGAATCTAGCTTCATTGTTTTGCAATCGTCCTTGTCTATCAGTTTTACCTCTACCGCACTTTTCGGGAATTTCAACAATTCGACTACGTCTGGTTGATCAGTCCATTCGTTCTTCGAATCGGTGATTTCCTCCTGCTTTTTCGTTTGTGCTCTCGTCATCACTAATATACTTTTCTCTGAGTCCTTATTTAGTTGCTTTAGTTCTTCTGATGTAACTTCTAAGTAGATAAGTAAGGCCGGTTCCCGCTCACCGTGGGAAAAAAGTGAGCCAGAATCGGTATGCCGGTTCCCGCTCACCGTGGGAAAAAGTGAGCCAGAATCGGTATGCCGGTTCCCGCTCACCGTGGGAAAAAAGTGAGCCAGAATCGGTATGCCGGTTCCCGCTCACCGTGGGAAAAAGTGAGCCAGAATCGGTATGCCGGTTCCCGCTCACCGTGGGAAAAAGTGAGCCAGAATCGGTATGCCGATTCCCGCTCACCGTGGGAAAAGTGAGCCAGAATCGGTATGCCGATTCCCGCTCACCGTGGGAAAAGTGAGCCAGAATCGGTATGCCGATTCCCGCTCACCGTGGGAAAAAAGTGAGCCAGAATCGGTATGCCGATTCCCGCTCACCGTATGCAATATAATCATTATCATCATTATGACAATGGATCATTCTAGGGGGGGGGGTAACAATGGGCCATGCTTAACATATATAAAAATGCAATATAATCATCATCATGACAATGAACCATTCTAGGGGGGGGGGGGGTAACAATGGACCATGCTTAACATGTATAAAAATGCAATATAATCATCATCATCATCATCATGACAATGGACCATTCTGGGATGAAGAGCATGACAATGGACCATTCTGGGGGGGGGTGACAATGGGCCATTCTGGGATGAAGAGCATGACAATGGACCATTCTGGGGTGAAGTACATGACAATGGGCCATTCTGAACATGTATAAAAATGCGAAATGCTATACGATTATCATATATAGGGCTGAAAATATAATATTTGTACAAATTATGAAAAATCGAATAATTTGAAATATTTACAAAAATATTTTAAGTTGTTTATCAACATTCCGGATGTGGATGGTTGATAAGGAAAGAGTGCAGACGTTATTTTTGCAACAACAGGAATCCGTTAAAGATATGACAAACCACAATGCTAAAAGGCCGGATGGAGTCGGATGATAACATGTAACCACAGTTGTTATTTGTGTAAATGGTATCGCATATTTTTAAAACCACAAGGTCTTGTTTTTGCAAAACATGGAAATCTTATCTCTGAAATGAACAACGTAACCGTGAGAATGTAAACATGTGATCACGTTCGTGTTGCGTGGGGGTAACGAGCTGCGGAATCCTTTAAAAAACAAATCATTGACATTGCCCAAAACGGCATTACAACATATCTTCTTTGCTAATGATCCGATTTTGACGTATGGGATATCAAATGAAAGCGGTGGCGACACAGATGGCAACTGTCAATTCTTCTTCTGTCAACGTTCAACATTAATTGCCAATTCTTCTTCTTCTTTTCCGTATAGTGCCTAACAGAACGTGACAGTGCCTAACAGAACGTGATGTGCATAACGTCACGTGAATCACGCGACGTAAATAACGTGACCTGATGGTTTCTAATGGCCTCTAATGGTCTCTGCTACACTCTATTCCCTAATGGCATAGACTATTTATCTTTAAACCATCCTAACAGTGTACCTCTTTAACGTGACATTTTACCGTGAATAACGTAACGTGAACGACGTTCGACGCAGGAGATGTGCTCCAAAGTTGGAATTTATTGAGACATTTCACGCAGAACATGATCAGTACTAGTATGAATCCCATCGAGTACATACATAGGGTAATGGAGTTTCAAAGTAAACTCAGCCTGTTAAATAAAGATATTAAATCATATGAGGATTTAAAACAAATTAATAGCCAATTCAATAGTCTGCATATTGAGGGGCAAACGTGGAGGTCTGAAGAGCAGCAGCAGCAAGGTCTTTACGCCTTTAGAAAACTACCACAAGCTACATATCCGTTAAGACGTATTCAGCCTACACCATGGGAGCCACCAACAGCGAGAATATGAAAAGTGAAATAGACAATGTCTTGTGTAATATTAGCATCTGTATTTATTTTATTTTTGAAATTGTAAAAAGAAAATTTCAATCTTCATGTAATATAAGACTTGATCAATAAATAAGGTGTTTAAATAAAAAAACCAACATAATCTCCAACATATTTATTAATACATAGAAAAAAATTACAACGGTATTACAGTAGAAGAAAACCAGTGTCGTAGACGATCCACATTTCTTTCGGTGCATGAAAATAGACCAACAGCGTGGCAGGGGTTTGTAGCAGGACCAACGTTTCCAGTAGCAAGAGGCGTACCATCAAACTTGCAAACATCAATAAGAAGGGGAAAAACTCCAAAAATGTGGCATTTCTTGCTTAAAAATTCGGCCTTTTGTTCTCCTCGGACATATATGTAATCAGCGGCATACAACAACTTGGTTTCAAGTATTTCATTTAGTTTGGACAATTCTACATCTCCATAAGTTTTTATTTCATGTTATATATTACAAAGTTATGTATAAAAAGAGCCAACTTTATTCAGTAAATATTTCAACTGTGTAATCAGGCTGTCATCTGGACAAGGAATTCCGAATAAGTTCCAATTAAATCTGCCAATTTCGATGATCTTCTTTGTAAATTCATTATATTTGTAATACGTGCTGCCATCTAGAAAGTATAAATGTCCATCTATATATTTAAATACCGATTTAACGGTGGTCGGTACTCCAGGGAATATGTCCTTTATAAGTCCTCTGCTAATGACTAGGTCTATTATGTCGTCATATTCAATGAATGCTGTATTGTCATACCATATATACGTCTTTCCTGTATGAGTCTGAAATACAACGTTTATCTCGGCATGGGGTGGTAATATAAACAGAGGTATATCTCTTGAAATAGTTATGCTGGGAAATGATACTGAGTACATAGTATTATTTGATGTAACAATTAAGTTACCAGCCGTATTCTGAAACACATACGAAATATTTCTTATTTGTTTAGGTAAATAAGTACTCAAATGGTCGGGATTATTCGGTACCATGTGACCATTTAGATCATTCTTCCATACAAATCCATCATGTATTATATACATATGATGGTTCTTAAACTGAGGATCATATGCCAGAAAGAGAATATTAGGATATTCAATAGCACAAAAAGGCGGTGCAGTTTTCGTTGTTTGGTGAGGTATAATCTCGGTTGGTATAGGACGGGGTCTTGTAGTATGCACCCTCGATTTATGCGATCGAGTTGATGTACTAGCCTGTGTAGGAATATAAGATGTACTTTTTCTCGGTGTTGCCTGGGTTGATGCACTAGTTTGCTGCGTAGTAATATATGTACTTTTGCGTCCGTATAAAGCCTCCATACCGTTAATATCATCCTGAGTAATAGTGAGTAATTTATGTGAATACCAGGGATACATTACAGCATTCTTATCGTTACTATGCGATAAACCTAAACTGTGACCAATTTCGTGAAGAATAACCATAAAGAGATTGGCAGAATCATAATCTGTATCGTTCACATTATAACTCCATTTTTCATCCAAGTCTATATGTATTTCTACGCAAGTATCATTAATGAGGGGAAAATATGCATGTGCTAATTTTCCACCACGACCATCAAACTGCTGTCCACACTCTCGGTTACCCATACAGTTGGAGCGAAAATAATGCTTTCCTTTAACGGCTGTTATAGTGATATCTGGTGTCGGAACAGGAAGAGTTACTCTGCTAAAATGCAAATTTGAAACATCTTCCCACATTTTAAAGGCTCGTTCAACTATTTGAATTATATGGTGCGCTCGATCAGCCTGAGGAAAATACCATCGTAGATTATGTTTATACCATTTTCCAGTAAGAGAGTAATCGTTTTCACCAGTTTGGCATCGAGGTTTTTGCATTAATGCTATGGTTTCATCGTTTAATGTACCATCAACATATAAATTATATCGTTCTTGGAAATGTAGGAGCGTTGTATTGAAATCTGCTAGAGAACCATTTTCTATATACCCATACTGATGAAAAAACCTCATAGCATCGTCTTCGGAAAAGGCGTCGGTTGCTGCTATAAAACGCAGGAGTAGCATACACATGAAAAACACCTCCATCATTGTTTACATACAAAAATAGACTAACCTATATTTGTGTAAGCATCAATTTATATATAATCCCATAAAACATATGATAGAGTGCCAAAGAGACCTTATACATAACATGCTGTTAAAACAGACATCATAACGTAATTTGCCATTCAAAATCCTGTAATGTGAGGTGCTACATGATAAGATTTGACATATAATGCGAATAATATAAGATAGAGGGTCAAAGAGGCGTTATACGTGACATGTTGTTAAAACAAACATCACAACGTAATTTGTCATTCAAAATCCTGTAATTTGAGGTGCCATACGATGAGAGTCACCTTACAATGCTAATAATAAACGATAATGTGTCAAAAGGGCGTTATACATGACATGGTGTTAAAGCAGACACCACAACGTAATTCATCATTCAAAATCCTTTAATTTGATGGGTCACACATTGATTTCTGATTATCCATTCCAAAGATACATGGTACATTGCCATAACGGCCTAAGGGATAACTTGGTTGAACTGTAAATGCTTCTTCGTATATCCTAGGCCGAACGTCACCAACATAAAATGAATGTTTTAAAAAAATATATCATATTTGTACAAAACTAATAATCAAAGACTTGGAATTATTTTTATATAAATATTTTAAATAAAAATATGTTTAAACAAAGTGTTTGTTACCAGCACCGGATGTAGTCAGATGATAACATGTAACCACAGATATTAGTATTATAAACTGTTATCAGTATTCGTTAACCGCAAAAATTATGTTTTTCCAGGTTTTGGTTGTATTTAATAAAAATAAAAGACAACATATTTAATAATACCATTTATTTTTTACATACAATCTGTTAAATCATTTACAAGTCTAATTTTATAATAAAATACATATTCTCTTAAAGCTAAACTTAACAAAGTATCTGGACAAATAGCGCAATATGCGTTAAAGGCTTCAACTGGTCCATACAAAGAGTCTTTGACATACAAATTTTTCTTAATGAAAGTTGAAAGGTTTATATAGTATTCGCGAAATTGTAAACTCTTCAACAGCATCACTTTATGGGACATCATGCTCTGGTCTGCTTCTAGAATTTGATTGACCTCTCCTTCCCATAAATAATATTCGACTCCAAATTTCTCAATGGTTACTAACTTTACATTCTCCATCACCAATTGTCGTAGTGTGTAGAAATCACCGCACTTTAATTCGATGGGGTCATACTCATCGGCAAAAGTAGGTAGGTCTGCTTGGAAAAAATCAACCAGTCTTTCTTTAAGCCACTCAATTATGGTTGCCCACTCGTTTGTGTGTAAACTGATTTTGTTACAAGTACCATGACGATACAGCATGATGGATGGTGAAAAATCTCGAGCTGGAGATAATCCAATTTTGATGTTGAAAGAGCTCATTGGATAGGTAGATTCTAATAAATAATATGGTTCATTTGTGGCAGCTTCTTCAAATTTTGCCAATACTCGATCTAATTCGGCGTCAGGACTGGGTGGCTGACTGTCATCATCATCATCATATTCTACACTAAATGATTGACTATCGTAGCCGCTATCTTGAGAACACATGGTGTTGTAACTGAATATGCCACTGTCAGGAGAACTCATCAGGTCTGTTGGAACTACGTATGCCGGTTCGTTGTTGAGAGAATTTATACTGTTCCCTTCCCCCACTCTTGCGGGCAATCCTTTTCCAAAAAATGTATTGCTACGCGGCGGATTAAAAGGTAGATCCTTAAACTACATCTGAACTATTGATCCAACTGTTGTGTTTGCTATCCAGTCCTAGCCATTTAACATACATCTTGGTGCCTTTTCGTCTAAGTACTTTTTCAACCAAGTAAATGTCGGGATTTTTCGTTTTCTGCAATTCTTCTTCGTAAAACCCACCGCTAATCGGCGCACCTTGCATGTCTTCTAGCAAATACGTTATGGGATTTGTTATCTTCACTTGTACAATTTTAAATAATTCTGTAGTCCAATTGGGTGTGTAGGCCTTTTCAAAGAAATGTTTTGCCTTTGATACACGTACAATATCACCAACTTTAAATTTTCGCGGGGCGGCAATCTTTAAGTAACTATAACTTTTGTGTAAAATAGCTTTTTCGTTGGATTTGTTGACCTGAGATGGCTTGTATCCTGTTTTACTGTGCTTCGTATTGTTGTATTCCTCGGTGATTAGCGGTAGGACATCCAACCATTTGTATGATCCATGTAAACTAAAATATTTGTACAACTTTGCTTTCAACGTTCTAATAACTCTTTCGCAAATGGCAACCTTCTTAATAACATAATGCACAGGCGATCACAAAGGAGCACCTAAGACGTAAAGACGTCTACAGAGACATGTTAACAGACGACCACAAAAGAGTACCTGAGACGTTGAGATGTCGTCAGAGACACGCTAACATAAGACGCATATGACCACACAGGGGTACCTGAGACGTATATAGACATCATCAGAGACACGCTAACAGAGGTATAAATACAAACATTTAAAGTTGAGACTTCAGTTACCATCATGTCTTCAAGTAGTGCAGTTCAAGTAAAAAAACTCGCAGCAATTGTGAGAGAAAAGTACAAAGCTCTTAGAAGAATGCAAGCAGATGAAAAAGAACTTCTACAGACAACGTTTAAACCAATAACTACTCCTCTTAAAGAAATAACCAATTATATGAATGAAAATGTCTCTAAACCAGATCTCAACGAAGATGATTCACAAACTAATCAACCATCACAGCCAAGTGGGGTCGACCCTCTACATACGCTAACATCGTACAACCCTTATTTAGAAATATATACGCAAGATTTAGGGAATACTGACCAGATATTCGGTCCCACGTTTAACTGGGAGATGGGAGAATGGACGATTGGTAATAAAATAATTGAGTTCGGTAAAGATAACATTCAAATAGATTCGCACATTTTTAAAGCTACACCCGGCCTGTACGAACTGATCTTCGCGAAAGAACCTACCCAATATACTCTAGACGATCAAAAAATTTACAAAACTCTTCTGGACTTATCAGAAGTACATAAGGATGGACGAGGGCGCCTACGTCACCAATCTCGCACAACAAAATACGAAAAAATTATTAAGCCAATGTATCTAGGAAAAAGAAGAAGAAGAACACAGGTCTTACATGGCACCGCAAAAAATGTCGAACCCGACGCAAAAAATACATCAGACATACAACAACAGTGTAAAAGAAGATATATATCACAGAAGGGACAAGATGCAAAGGACATGCAGATTAAAGGTTCAAAGATAAACCGTGATGATGTTCCCTCCAGACCTCTTGAAACACGGGATCGTGATATAGCAAATAAGCAGGTACTTAACGAACTGCAAGAAATATGGTTTCAGTATAACAAATATGGTGATCCGAACATGCTTGTGAAAGGGCTTAAAATTCTTTCAAAAGCCGACGTTTTAACCGGAAAAGAAGCATCTGAAATTATAGACGAACTGAGGTACCTCAATATTATTGAATAAAAACATACGCATACATAAAAAAAGACAAGAAATTTTAGAACTGCCAAGAAATTTCAGAATTTAAGTTCATTTTTCAAATAGGAGATAAGCCGTATGATAAGCGGACTGATAGAATACGAGACACCATTGTTTAACCGCTATGCCGTTAGATCCATGGATGAAAATTTTAAAATAAATTGGCTAGGACATATAGTTAATTAATAAATGTAATAATGTACTAGTATGAAATAATTGAAATAAAAATAATAAAAATAACGCATACTGTTTTCATTTACTGACCCACTGCTGCACTATGGTTGCCAATTCAATAAAACATAAAATTATTCAGAAATATACGGGTATGCATCGGACAACATACGTTGTTGCATCATACATGTTAGAAAAAAAAAACATATTTATAAATCAAATTAGAAAATAAGAACTAAACGGTAAAATAAAATACTATTATCGTAATGCAGATAACAAGAAAAATGATAAAATGTATCATAAAAAGCTACTATTCTTGAAAAGGAAAGTGGCCTGGAAACGGCAACCAATTCTGGGGACACGTACCGATTCTGGTGCATGAAAGTGGTCCCGTATCGACATGTAAATCAACTTAAAAATAAAAAATAACCCGTAAAAGCACATACTTCGTGTATGCTAAATAGAACTGTTAAAAGAAATAAAATTTTTCACTATTCACCAAAAAGAATTGTAGAAAACAAAAAAAAAAAATCCTACTATACATGCTTAAAATTCCCGAACAGAATAATATATTTATTGTTTTTATTGGCAGAAACCGCATGATAAAACATTTCCTGACAAACCATTATTTTTTGGTTAACAAATACTGATAACAGTTTATAAAGTTACAACTTGCGGTTTTTCATATCCTGTTGTTGTTAAAAAATTACGTCTACAATATTTTCTTATCAGAGGCTTCGTCCGGTATACAGGCATTCTTTTGCTTATTTGATTTTATTATTTAAAAAATAATTTCTTCTAATTCTAAATTTTTCAAGAACATTCATTTTATGTCTACGATTAGGACAATTGTATACATGAATGGACAGTATACACTAGAATTTGCCATTGGGTTCGTATTTCTGCTTCAAGTCCATTGTGAACGTTGGCTATTAACATGGCAATGCTGATCTTGCTATGGCGCTTCAGAATCACTAGTATAAGTGTAGTGAGAATTTGACGACGATTCGTTTTTATAATGTTTTTAGTCATAAATAATGATCGTATCACACGTGGTCAGCCATTGTCGTAATATACGTGAAAAGACCTTTCTACTAGTATGTATCTCCACAGGGAGAAGAAGAGGCTGCAAATGACAAGACGGGGTTGAAGTTAGCAAAACTTTTGTATTAATAAAAAAATTTATTAGGTGGTCAACAAAAAGATTACGTAAATGTATCTATCAAATCGTATAAGATTGACTGTGTTTTTAATATCATCCCATTACAACATCGGGAAATCGGAAAAGATTATAAAAATATGGTATTTATGCGGCAATCGATGAAGTAAACCCGTTTAGATAACGATTTCCTGTTTTGTTAAACCATCTTGCGATCATCTTATGGCAATAAATTCTACTGTTACAGGGGTCATAATAAAAGTTACATAATGGAAATATTATACTTCAGAGAAAAAATATACGGTTCATTAAGTAAATTATGAAAGGTTAATGAAAAGGTGGTTTGTTTTATCAATATATTTTAAAATAAGTGCTATTTACTTCGTTTAGTGTATCGATATCCGAAAGGTGTAGAAGTGAAATCCTCAAACCTTCCTTTTTAAAGAATTTGGTTGAGCTTCGTTGTATTAACATGCCATGCTGATCTGTTCTTCTTATTTGACTACCGGGAATGGGTATAGGTCCGCAAAATTGAGTGAGTTAGTATTTGCTGGAGATCAAACTGCGATAAGAGATTTTTCTATGTTGATGGGTTTGTTTTAACGTCAATAAATAAGCATTTACTATGTTATTGCCACGTTATGGCAATGCACCATGTATCTTTGGAACGGATAATCAGAAATCAATGTATGATCCATCAAATTAAAGGATTTTGAATGATGAATTACGTTGTGATGTCTGTTTTGACACAATGTTATGTATAAGGCCTCTTTTGACACATTATCGTTTATTATTAGCATTGTATGGTGATTCTCATCGTATGATACCTCAAATTACAGGATTTTGAATGACAAATTACGTTGTGATGTCTGTTTTAACAACATGGCACGTATAACGCCTCTTTGACCCTCTATCTTATATGTAGAATCTTATCATGTAGCACCTCAAATTACAGGATTTTGAATGACAAATTACGTTATGATGTCTGTTTAACAACATGTTATGTATAAGGCCTCTTTGGCGCTCTATCATATGTTTTATGTGATTATATAAATTGATGACGTGCTTTTTCTTTACGACATTACTGTAAGATATGTTTTTATACATTAACATAAGTTTTTTCTACCTAGGTATACTCTAAGTGTATATAATTTTTTCTTAATATATCTGACACATAATAACGTTAAATATGGTCCTCCTTTTGGAGTATAAAAAGGACGGTCGACTTTTAATCCGCAAGGATGCACGCCTATGTACCTTTACGAAGGGAATTGTACATAAACCTATGAGCTGATCGTAATCCATATCTGCAAAGTATGTTGTCAGCTTGGGTTA
Source organism: Diabrotica virgifera virgifera (assembly GCF_917563875.1). NCBI lineage: Eukaryota > Metazoa > Arthropoda > Insecta > Coleoptera > Chrysomelidae > Diabrotica > Diabrotica virgifera. The sequence goes on along the minus strand of NC_065451.1, from coordinate 46,772,358 downwards.
GTATATACAGTGCATTCCGTATGTTTTATAAACATGATCAGGGGAAATTGTTGTCTGATGGCTATTAAAGAACCGTCTATGACCCTCATATATTCTTATCGCAGATGTTTAATATCAAACTGTAAAAACAATAATCTTACCCGGCTTGCCGTAGATAAAATGTTGTATGCAACTCACAATACATCAGTAATTTACATAAAAATAATATGCATTTTTCTGAAAAGACTTGTACATGAAATGTTTGCTGGTTTGGCCACAGCGTATGAATGGTATATGTTCATTGTAGGAATGTATGATTGGAGGGAGATCGAGGATGTTTGATGGTCGTACTGTAAGAATGGTATAGCTCTTCTAGATGGTTTGGGCATAGTTACGTGTTGCAGCCGACAGGTGGCATGATAAGATGAAGAACTGTGATAGGATGTTTGATGGTTTGGTCATACTGTAAGAATGGTATACGTTCTTCTAGAGGGCTTGGGTATAGTTACATGTTGCAGCCGACAGGTGGCATGATTAGGCGAAGAACTGTAATAGACGTGGAATCCCCATTAAGTTGACAGGTCAAAATATCTCCAATAGCAACAAATATATCACCGTTTTGGCAATGTTGCCATGTTTCTCCTTTCCTTCAACGTCTGTTGCGTTAAAATCAATAGCAACGAAGATATAGTGCTGTTTTGTCATTGCTGACATCTTTGTTTTTATGTTAACATATTCAATATCCCCTCTTTTTCCAACAAGACCTTATTCACAAAAATTGAACTAATAGACACGAAGATACGATATAGTGCCGTTTTGGCAATGTCTTTGCGTTTGTTTTTCATGTTAACATATTCCTTGAACCTTCCACTTTCCAACAAGACCTCATACACGATGATCGAGCTAGTAGAAACGAAGATACGATATAGTGCCGTTTTGGCAATGTCTTATTCACGTCACGTCATTCACGTTACGTCATTCACGGTAAAATGTCACGTTAAAGAGGTACACTGTTAGGATGGTTTAAAGATAAATAGTCTATACCATTAGGGAATAGAGTGTAGCAGAGGCCATTAGAGGCCATTAGAAACCATCAGGTCACGTTATTTACGTCGCGTGATTCACGTGACGTTATGCACGTCACGTTCTGTTAGGCACTGTCACGTTCTGTTAGGCACTATACGGAAAAGAAGAAGAAGAATTGGCAATTAATGTTGAACGTTGACAGAAGAAGAATTGACAGTTGCCATCTGTGTCGCCACCGCTTTCATTTGATATCCCATACGTCAAAATCGGATCATTAGCAAAGAAGATATGTTGTAATGCCGTTTTGGCAATGTCAATTAGTTACATGTTGCAGCCGACAGGTGGCATGATTAGGCGAAGAACTGTAATAGACGTGGAATCCCCATTAAGTTGACAGGTCAAAATATCTCCAATAGCAACAAATATATCACCGTTTTGGCAATGTTGTCATGTTTCTCCTTTCCTTCAACGTCTGTTGCGTTAAAATCAATAGCAACGAAGATATAGTGCTGTTTTGTCATTGCTGACAAACATATTCCTTGAACCTTCCACTTTCCAACAAGACCTCATACACGATGATCGAGCTAGTAGAAACGAAGATACGATATAGTGCCGTTTTGGCAATGTCTTATTCACGTCACGTCATTCACGTTACGTCATTCACGGTAAAATATCACGTTAAAGAGGTACACTGTTAGGATGGTTTAAAGATAAATAGTCTATACCATTAGGGAATAGAGTGTAGCAGAGGCCATTAGAGGCCATTAGAAACCATCAGGTCACGTTATTTACGTCGCGTGATTCACGTGACGTTATGCACGTCACGTTCTGTTAGGCACTATCACGTTCTGTTAGGCACTATACGGAAAAGAAGAAGAAGAATTGGCAATTAATGTTGAACGTTGACAGAAGAAGAATTGACAGTTGCCATCTGTGTCGCCACCGCTTTCATTTGATATCCCATACGTCAAAATCGGATCATTAGCAAAGAAGATATGTTGTAATGCCGTTTTGGCAATGTCAATTAGTTACATGTTGCAGCCGACAGGTGGCATGATTAGGCGAAGAACTGTAATAGACGTGGAATCCCCATTAAGTTGACAGGTCAAAATATCTCCAATAGCAACAAATATATCACCGTTTTGGCAATGTTGTCATGTTTCTCCTTTCCTTCAACGTCTGTTGCGTTAAAATCAATAGCAACGAAGATATAGTGCTGTTTTGTCATTGCTGACATCTTTGTTTTTATGTTAACATATTCAATATCCCCTCTTTTTCCAACAAGACCTTATTCACAAAAATTGAACTAATAGACACGAAGATACGATATAGTGCCGTTTTGGCAATGTCTTTGCGTTTGTTTTTCATGTTAACATATTCCTTGAACCTTCCACTTTCCAACAAGACCTCATACACGATGATCGAGCTAGTAGAAACGAAGATACGATATAGTGCCGTTTTGGCAATGTCTTATTCACGTCACGTCATTCACGTTACGTCATTCACGGTAAAATATCACGTTAAAGAGGTACACTGTTAGGATGGTTTAAAGATAAATAGTCTATACCATTAGGGAATAGAGTGTAGCAGAGGCCATTAGAGGCCATTAGAAACCATCAGGTCACGTTATTTACGTCGCGTGATTCACGTGACGTTATGCACGTCACGTTCTGTTAGGCACTGTCACGTTCTGTTAGGCACTATACGGAAAAGAAGAAGAAGAATTGGCAATTAATGTTGAACGTTGACAGAAGAAGAATTGACAGTTGCCATCTGTGTCGCCACCGCTTTCATTTGATATCCCATACGTCAAAATCGGATCATTAGCAAAGAAGATATGTTGTAATGCCGTTTTGGGCAATGTCAATGATTTGTTTTTTAAAGGATTCCGCAGCTCGTTACCCCCACGCAACACGAACGTGATCACATGTTTACATTCTCACGGTTACGTTGTTCATTTCAGAGATAAGATTTCCATGTTTTGCAAAAACAAGACCTTGTGGTTTTTAAAAATATGCGATAACATTTACACAAATAACAACTGTGGTTACATGTTATCATCCGACTCCATCCGGCCTTTTAGCAATGTGGGTTGTCATATCTTTAACGGATTCCTGTTGTTGCAAAAATAACGTCTGCACTCTTTTCTTATCAACCATACACACCCGGCATGTTAACAAACAACTTAAAATATTTTTGTAAATATTTCAAATTATTCGATTTTTCATAATTTGTACAAATATTATATTTTCAGCCCTATATATGATAATCGTATAGCATTTCGCATTTTTATACATGTTCAGAATGGCCCATTGTCATGTACTTCACCCCAGAATGGTCCATTGTCATGCTCTTCATCCCAGAATGGCCCATTGTCACCCCCCCCCAGAATGGTCCATTGTCATGCTCTTCATCCCAGAATGGTCCATTGTCATGATGATGATGATGATGATTATATTGCATTTTTATACATGTTAAGCATGGTCCATTGTTACCCCCCCCCCCCCCCCCTAGAATGGTTCATTGTCATGATGATGATTATATTGCATTTTTATATATGTTAAGCATGGCCCATTGTTACCCCCCCCCCCCTAGAATGATCCATTGTCATAATGATGATAATGATTATATTGCATACGGTGAGCGGGAATCGGCATACCGATTCTGGCTCACTTTTTTCCCACGGTGAGCGGGAATCGGCATACCGATTCTGGCTCACTTTTCCCACGGTGAGCGGGAATCGGCATACCGATTCTGGCTCACTTTTCCCACGGTGAGCGGGAATCGGCATACCGATTCTGGCTCACTTTTTCCCACGGTGAGCGGGAACCGGCATACCGATTCTGGCTCACTTTTTCCCACGGTGAGCGGGAACCGGCATACCGATTCTGGCTCACTTTTTTCCCACGGTGAGCGGGAACCGGCATACCGATTCTGGCTCACTTTTTCCCACGGTGAGCGGGAACCGGCATACCGATTCTGGCTCACTTTTTTCCCACGGTGAGCGGGAACCGGCCTTACTTATCTACTCTTCTATTCGTGATAAGGCGTCAGCTGTTACATTTTCAGCTCCTTTCACGTATTTAATTGTAAAGTCGTATTCTTCTAACTTCAATCTAAATTTGGTTAATCTGCTGGAAGGGTTTGTCATACCAAATAGGTACACCAATGGTCGGTGGTCTGTCAAAATAATAAATTCTTTCTGTAGAAGGTAATGTCTCCATTTAGCAATGCTCCATACTATTGCCAGTAATTCTTTTTCTATCGTAGGATAATTCATTTCCGCTTTATTAAGTGTTCTACTGGCATATGCTACCGGTTTGTCATTCCCGTTTGACAAAGTTGCTCCTAGTGCGATGCCAGATGCATCTGTCCGTAGAACAAACGTGTTCTCCTCCGATAAATCTGGGAATTCCATTACGGGGGGGTTTGATAATGACGTCTTGAGGCTTTCAAAAGCTTTTTGGCATTCTGTTGTCCACTCAAATTTTACATTTTTCCTTGATAGTCTATTTAGAGGTGCGGCTATTTCTGCAAAATGATTGATATGTTTTCTGTAATAATTTGCAAAGGCTACGAATCTTTTTGCTTCTTTTGCATTTTGTGGTATTGGATATTGTTCCAATGCGGTGATCTTTTCCGGATCTGGTGCTACACCTTTATTCGAAATCTTGTGTCCTAAATATAATAGTTCTTTTTTCATAAACTCGCATTTAATTGGATTTAATTTCAGATTTACTTTCCTTAGTCTCTCTAATACCTTCACTAAATTCTGATTATGCTGTTGTAGACTGTTGCCAAAGACTATCAAATCATCAAGATATATAAACATGTTTTCATAATTTAAACCTGACATTGCCATAGTCATGGCTCGTGAGAAACATCGTGGGCTTGTCTTTAACCCCATCGGAAGTCGTGTCATTTGATATTGACCTCTATCGGTTGCGAATGCTGTGTACGGTCTGGACTTAGAATCGAGTTCTATTTGGTAATATCCTTGGTATAAATCTAAATGTGAAAAATATGTTGCTCCTGATAAAGCGTCTAGGATTTCTTCTATGCATGGTAATGGAAATCTGTCATTCTCAATTTTGTTGTTTAGTTGTCTGTAATCTATCACAACTCTCCATTTCTTGTTTCCATTTTCATCGTTTTTCTTTGGCACTATAAGTAGTGGAGATGAGAATTCTGATATTGCATTTTCAATAATCCCGTCTTTTAACATTTTGTCTACTTGTCTATTTATTTCCGTTTTTTGTCCGTGTGGTAATCTATACGGTTTTGTATAAGCAGGTGATACTCCTTTTTGCAATTTTATTTTTGCTTTGTATACGTCCGTCGTTGTGCATGGATCGTTTTCTAAGAAAAACACATCGGAATATTTTACACATATTTTTTCTATTGCTCTTTTTTCCTCTAGCGATAAATTTTTTGTGTTTATTATATTCAAAAGTCTTTCGGCACGACTCACCGATTGTTTTGATTCTCCCATGTGGAAAACGTCGAACTTGTCTAATCTTTCGACCTTCGGTCTAAAATTCTTAACAATTATTTCTCTATCATTGATATTTAATATCCTTATTGGTATTTTTCCGTCGACTGGTTTTGAGACTGTTCCTGCCGAGAAAATTCCTTCCGCTATCTCCTGTGGTATAGTTACAAAATCTCCGTAGTGTGTCCCGATCTCGAAAAAAAATAATTTTTCACATCTCCTAGGTATTATTATCGTATAAATTTCTCCCATAGATAGCATTTTAAAATCTCTTCTCATTCCTTCTACATGTAACGATAATTTTAAGGATTCGTAATCTATTGTAGCAAAATATTGGTATAAAAAATCGCTACCAATAACCCCATCGACTTTATTTGTGAAACTCTTCATAACTGCAAATTCCTGTGTCAACGTTATCTTCTCTGAGTTATCTAATATTTCAAGGTCACACAATAAGGTTCCCCTTGTATATATAGTTTTTCCGGTAACACCTCGCAAGCTAATACGTCGGGTTTTGTTTATGTCGGTGTAGTTTTTATCTAAACATTCTTCAAATAAAACGCTGACTGTTGCGCCAGTGTCAATTAATAGTTTTTTGCGTTTTCCTCTGTAATAAACATTAATATAATTTAATCCACTTGCTGTGGAATTATCTGCCTCCATTTGATGGGCCACGAAAAAAATCTACTTCTTGTATTGTGCTTGTGTGTGGTTGCTCTTGGCGGGGCTGCTCCTCTGTTGCGAAATATGCTCCTGGTGAATTTCTGTTGCTGGGGTTTCTACCTTGCGACCAATTATTATTTCTCCCTCGATGACCATGTCCTGCTCCTCTGTTTCTTTGAGACCTACCTCTGTTATGATATTGTCTTACTTCGTTTCCATTTGTATTTCTATTATTATATGTCTTGTTACCTTCTTTTCTCCTGTCAAAACTATTTTTGTATCCGTTTGTTGTATTTCTTCTTCCGCCTCTATATGTTTTATTCATGTGGTACATTCCTGCAGTTTCCGTTCGAGTTAGCGATTCTTCGTTCTTTGCGCTTGTTATCGCTTCCGCTAAAGTGCTAAAGTTCTTGGCTTTCAAAATTGTCTTTATCTTGTCATTTTTTAAACCGTTAGTAAACACGCTTATTGCAATTTTTTCGTTTACTTTGGCCAGCACTTCTTCTGCATCTCTGTTTCCCTCTGCTTGTGCTATTGTTAATTTAGCCATGAGCTCCTCTAAACTTCTTCCAAATTTTTCTATTGACCTATTCTCTTGTTTCGCTGAGTTGATCTCCGCTGACAGAACAGGGATAGATTGTTTTACTAGAAACTTTTCTTTAATATCGGTTATTAGTGCCGCGTTTGAGTTGTAAGTGGTCTTCAGTCGTAATTTTGCTGCTTGCGTTAGTTTCACCTTCAACAGGTACTTTGTTAGTTGCGGTTTTCCTTCATCATCTAAAAATTCATCGTACAGTTCAATTGCGTCTATGAATGCTCTAATTGATTCTTCGGTGTTTCCTATGTGAGGGATCAGGTTCCCTGCTGTTTTCAGTTCGAATTTCTCTCCCATCTTGTCGTTGTTATGTTCAACTTGTCTTTTCCGTAGTTCTGTTTGGACTTTTCCGATCTTTTCTCCAATTTTTGCAATAATATCTGCAATGAATTTGTCTTCTGCTGCCTTACAGCTGTCACCTTTGTATATTTTATGCACCGTCCTAAACTGTTCTGTGATAGTCCTGAGTTTTTCCACCCATTTATCTGTGATTAGCTTATTTTTCCTTCGTTCTATAGTGTCTTTTGTGAGATTCCTATTTAATATAGTTATATCTTCCAGAATACGTTGAAATCTTTCCTCGAACATAAATTCGGCTTGGCCTGCCTACGTTACTCAATAGTATATGGCCTAGTGTCTCGAAGTCTCAATTACTTCGTAAAGCTTATCATTGCCGTTAAGTTTATCAAATATAACAAAATGTAACATATAAAATAATATAATAAAACATAAATGTAAGTAAAATAAAAGGATCAATAATATTGGATAACCGTCAATATTTAAAGTGTCAGTAAATAAGTAAGTGAGTAATTATATAATAAAAAAAAAATCAAAATTTCAATATGAAAATAAAAAAAATAGTCATCAAACTTACTTCATAAGCAGTTAAACTGTATTGTATTAAAAAGAAAAATTACTCACGAATATGGGTTCATGTGTCTATGCATTTGGTCCTGGATTCTGGGCGTCTAACCTCAGCATCTCCATTGATTTAGATACTTCCTGTCGGATGTGGCGTCGAAGCTGCTTCTTCCATCGTCGATACAGTAGCCATCCGACGATGATTATGGCCAGGCTGAACGATACAATTCCCAAAACTCCCGGGATTGATAGCTTCTCGTTTTCGCCGGTTTCAGCTGTCACACCTCCGCTGTTGCCTGCTTGGTTTATGAAGATCTGTTCCTCTTTTTCTTTATTCTGGTTGTTTCCCATCTTACGTGTAGAGCTGCATACCTCAATCTATATGCGAACCAGAAAACTCCATTCTTTAACTTAAGGCACGGGTCGCCATGTGATGTTGGGGGTTGCTGGACGAAGACACTCCCGAACAAACAAACTTAAACTTTTTACATATCTTTATTCTTACAAGGTTAAAGGTACAGTTACAACTACGTCGACCGACATTATAGTTAGGATAGGTCAAGGTGACCCATATCTCGGTAACTATATCCCCTGACCACGCGCCAGCAGAGTTCAGCGAACACACTGATACAACAATGAATGTCTCAGGTACTCGACCTTCCCACTTATATCTTATTATATTAAAAACAATGCCCATATGTATTACCATATATGGTTATGCTATACGTATTTCAATAATGACGTGTGCTGTGTTTGCAGTCTTGCGAATGAGTTGAATACTTTGAACTTTGCTACTATCGTAATAAATTATACAAATTGCAACTATAATATTGACCTTATTCTTATAACAAATAAATTAGGAAAATTCCGTGAGGGTTGTCGTGTACCATCACACTATTTTATTTTTCAATCAAAAGTTATTCGGGTTCAAAAATTGCAATTTTTCGATTTTTTGAAAGTTCAACCCCGTTTATGCCGAAAACTATGCATCCTACCAAAAAACTTGTAAAATAATTTTTTGCTTAGAATGACCCAAAGAATACAAAAACATGTTTTGTTTTGCGAAAAATCGCTGTTATGTGATTCCTCAAGTTCTTTGTTTATAACAATCTTATCGACATCCGGATCGACTGTTACCCAAAAAATTCGTGTTCTACGGGTCAAAATACATAAAGAAAACTTGGGTAAGTCCATCTGAATTAAGGAGGCCGTTGTACCCCCCCTGGCGACAGGACTACTCTCTTTATCCAGCTAAAATAAATAAAGAACTTATATCGTCATATCCATATCCTGTTTTGAAAACCAAGGACTTGGAAGCTCCAATACCTTTAAGTCATAACTCAAAGTTTGAAATAGTAAATAGTGTATCAGTGAATGTTTATGCTTTGGAATTAAATCAAGTGGAAAAATAATTTTACGAATTAGTGCCTGCTTGCCTAAACAAAACAAACTTGATAGACATGTAAATTTGAATCTTATTCAGGATAAATATTTTCTAAAGTTAAATGATTACCTACGACTCTCATCGTAGTGACAATGGAAATATTGAAATAAAATATCATTACTGCTGGAAAAAAAGATGTCTAGGTTGTTACACTATATAGCCAAAAAAAAAACTAATTCACCCAGATTTATTGGAAAAATTTACTGTTTCACCGTATCATTAAAATCTTACAAAAAAAGAAATATCGAATTAAATAAACAATACATAATAGAACTAAGAGGTAAATTACGAATATCAGAGTGCATGAGATACGAAATAAACATCTTACAAGCAAAACTATCGATACAACAAATACATAGGTATTATATAAAGAATTCACCAAAATAACAAAAAGCAAATATATCAGAATCGTATTAAAACTTCTGACATGATACATTTGTGCATGGAAGAAAAGATACAAGATATAAAATTAAAGTGAATTTTGTTTAAAAATGATATAAAAATGTGTAACTAATACAATTTTACTTATAAAACTCTCAAATTTGCACAGCTTACCTCTCAATCACCTTACTAAACGATGTTTCATTCAAAAAAAATCTCAAGAATTTAATTCAAATAATACGATGTCTCAAAAAATGTAATTTTTGAAAACTTCATAGTTTTATAGAATTCCCACCATTTTAAGACGGTATTACTCAAGTTTGAATAAATCTAATACAATTTTTTGATATTGTTTTAAAGCTTAGGATGTAATCTTTAAAAACATTGAATTATTTTAGTTTAAAAATAAAATAAACAATTTCTTTTTGAGAAAACTAAGAAAGATAACAAAAATGTAATACAAAAACCGAAAATTACCAGCTGAAAAATGTATATACAGAGTGATCAAAACTTTTTTCTGCAAAACTTACCTAAAATACATTTAATAATAAGCATCAACAGTAATAAATGTTCAACAACAAAATTTTTTTTTTAGTTTTTATACAATATGTCTGCGTAACTTGGAACCTATTGATAACTTTTTTAATATCAGTTTTACGAAAAAAGTTATTCTTTATAAAATACTCTGCATCGTATATAACATAAGATGCAACCATCAAATATCAAATTTTGTTAATTTTGTACGAGGTATGTCAAAAATATATGAATTTCACTCAAGAGTAAAGTACTTTTATATTTCACAATATCGAAAATTTTTATAAAGAAAAGTTGTTTGTAATTAAAAACTATGGTCCAATATGTAATTATATTCTTCTAATCGAAAATTTGTTTTTTTAAATATTGTTTCAAATTAATTATACCCAACATCATTAAATTTTCACTTATTGTTTATGATAACTGTTTTATTATTAATTTTATGAAGAAAGTTATTCGTCATAAATAGTTGTGCATGGTCTAACACTTAATATGCAAATATAAAATATTATATTTTATCAATATTATACGAGGTATGTAAAAAAATTATATTTCGCATAAATATGGACTTTTATAGTTCACAATATTTCGATTAGAAGAGTGTAATTGCATATTGACACATCGTTTTTAATTCTGAACAACTTTCGATAATAACAATTTTCAGTATTATGAAAAATATAGGTATTTTACTCCTAACTGAAATTTTTATTTATTGACATATCTTGTACAAAATTGATATTTTATGATTGCATTTAAAGTTTTAGAATATGCAGAGCTTTTTACTAAGAATAACTTTTTTATTTATGATCCCATTGCAACAATTTTTGAAAAGGTAGAAGCACAATTTTCACATCATTACGAGTAAGGCCGAATTTAATTAAGAGCGAACCAAACGATTCATATTAAGAGCAAAAAATACATATTTTGTTCATCAATAGAAAAAATATTAAGATAATAATTTGTTAACGTTTTAAAGCGGTCCTTTTTGAATATATATATATACATAGGTTTATCAAAGCTCTCAAAAATAAATATATGTAGAAATAAATACATTTTGTAAAGAAATTATGATTTTACAACTATTTTTTAAGTTATCCACCATTTTGGATCTGTCATTTTATAATTTAAATTCTTAAAATTTGATTCAGGTTCCGTAACCTCTCAAAAATATCCCACATATATTTAAACAAACACGTTTTATAAAAAAATTCGGATTTTACAACTACTTTTTAAGGATTTTAGGAAAAAATCCGCCATTTTGAATCCGCCCTTTTTTAATTTGCAAATTGTAATGTCAGATTCGGTTTCAGCATAATCAAAACTGAAATAAAAACATTTTTATCAAAATAAAATGTTGAATTCACCCATATTCTTAACACTATTTATACAAAACAATTGTTATTGTCTAAACAATTAATAAACAATTAGCGGCGAAATTTGTGAGTAGAACTTTTTACCTTAGTGTAAATTGGTCTTCTAATACTAAAATATTATAAAAGATAATAGAGTAAAGAGTAAAGCAATACAGGAGACTTAAAAAAGTGTTAAAATCTCATGATACAAAAAAGAATATGTCTCGAGTGTGAATGTAAAAATGGAGTTACTACAAAAAAGAAGATGGTACATACCTTTGAATATTAAAAAATATTTGAAAAATTTTAATTTTTTTTTAGATTGTGTAGTTAATACTAAAAATTAGTAAGGAAATAAAAATGATTATAAATTAAAAAAAATCTTCGACGTTTGTTCTTAGAGCATGTGAAACATTAATAATTACCAAAAAATTACGGTACCTTGAAATATTAAAAGTATTTGAAAATTTTTAAAATTTTAATTTTTTGTAGATTGTGTAGTTAATACTAAAAGTTAGTATGGAAATAAAAATAAATATCAATTAAAAAAATCTTCAGCGTTTGTTCTTATTAGGGCGTAGTTCGAGTATGCCCGAACTTTCCCGATTCTCAATATTAGCTGTGAGTTTTGGTATAGGACACCCATATAAAAAGCTTGGAAAACGGAAAGTTTACCTTGGGCAGATGACTTATTCAAAAATACTGTTATTAAGAGTGTGAGCTTTGGTATAGGACACCCATATAAAAAGCATGTAAAACGGAAAGTTTACCTTGGACAAGTGACGGCGTCACTTGTCCAAGGTAAACTTTCCGTTTTACATGCTTTTTATATGGGTGTCCTATACCAAAGCTCACACTCTTAATAACAGTATTTTTGAATAAGTCATCTGCCCAAGGTAAACTTTCCGTTTTCCAAGCTTTTTATATGGGTGTCCTATACCAAAACTCACAGCTAATATTGAGAATCGGGAAAGTTCGGGCATACTCGAACTACGCCCTAATAAGAACAAACGCTGAAGATTTTTTTAATTGATATTTATTTTTATTTCCATACTAACTTTTAGTATTAACTACACAATCTACAAAAAATTAAAATTTTTCAAATACTTTTAATATTTAAAGGTACCGTAATTTTTGGTAATTATTAATATTTCACATGCTCTAAGAACAAACGTCGAAGATTTTTTTAAATTTATAATCATTTTTATTTCCTTACTAATTTTTAGTATTAACTACACAAACTACAAAAAAATTAAAATTTTTCAAATATTTTTTAATATTCAAAGGTATGTACCATCTTCTTTTTTGTAGTAACTCCATTTTTAAATTCACACTCGAGAAATTTTCTTTTTTGTATCATGAGATTTTAACACTTTTTTAAGTCTCCTGTATTGCTTTACTCTATTATCTTTTATATTATTTTAGTATTAGAAGACCAATTTACACTAAGGTAAAAAGTTCTACTCACAAATTTCGCCGCTAATTGTTTATTAATTGTTTAAACAATAACAATTGTTTTGTATAAATAGTGTTAAGAATATGGGTGAATTCAACATTTTATTTTGATAAAAAATGTTTTTATTTTAGTTTTGATTATGCTGAACCCGAATCTGACATTACAATTTGCAAATTAAAAAAGGACGGATTCAAAATGGCGGATTTTTTCCTAAAATCCTTAAAAGTAGTTGTAAAATCCGAATTTTTTTATAAAACGTGTTTGTTTAAATATATGTGGATATTTTTGAGAGGTTACGGAACCTGAATCAAATTTTAATAATTTAAATTATAAAATGACAGATCCAAAATGGTGGATAACTTAAAAAATAGTTGTAAAATCATAATTTCTTTACAAAATGTATTTATTCCTACATTAATTTATTTTTGAGAGCTTTGATAAACCTATGTATATCTATATTCAAAAAGGACCGCTTTAAAACGTTAACAAATAATTATCTTAATATTTTTTCTATTGATGAAGAAAATATGTATTTTTTGCTCTTAATATGAATCGTTTGGTTCGCTCTTAATTAAATTCAGCCTTACTCGTAATGATGTGAAAATTGTGCTTCTACCTTTTCAAAAATTGTTGCAATGGGATCATAAATAAAAAAGTTATTCTTAGTAAAAAGTTCTGCATATTCTAAAATTTTAAATGCATTCATAAAATATCAATTTTGTACAAGATATGTCAATAAATAAAAATTTCAGTTAGGAGTAAAATACCTATATTTTTCATAATACTGAAAATTGTTATTATGGAAAGTTGTTCAGAATTAAAAAGGATGAGTCAATATGCAATTACACTCTTCTAATCGAAATATTGTGAACTATAAAGGTACATATTTATTGCGCGAAATATAATTTTTTTACATACCTCGTATAATATTGATAAAATATAATATTATATATTTGCATATTAAGTGTTAGACCATGCACCATGCACGAATAGCTTTCTTCATAAAATTAATAACAAAACAGTTATCATAAATAATAAGTGAAAATTTAATGATGTTGGGTATAATTAATTTGAAACAGTATTTAAAAAAACAAATTTTCGATTAGAAGAATATAATTACATATTGGACCATAGTTTTTAATTACAAACAACTTTTCTTTATAAAAATTTTCGATGTTGTGAAATATAAAGGTACTTTACTCTTGAGTGAAATTCATATTTTTTTGACATACCTCTTACAAAATTAACAAAATTTGATATTTGATGGTTGCATCTGATGTTATATACGATGCAGAGTATTTTATAAACAATAACTTTTTTCGTAGAACTGATATTAAAAAAGTTATCAATAGGTTCCAAGTTACGCAGACATACTGTATAAAAACTAAAAAAAAATTTTTGTTGAACATTTATTACTGTTGATGCTTATTATTAAACGTATTTTAGGTAAGTTTTACAGAAAAAAAGTTTTGATGACTCTGTATATACATTGTGCAGCTGGTAATTTTCGGTTTTGTATTACATTTTTGTTATCTTTCTTAGTTTGCTCAAAAAGAAATTGTTTATTTTATTATTAAACTAAAATAATTCAATGTTTTTTAAAGATTACATCCTAAGCTTTAAAACAATATCAAAAAATTGTATTAGATTTATTCAAACTTGAGTAATACCGTCTTAAAATGGTGGGAATTCTATAAAATTACGAAGTTTTCAAAAATTACATTTTTTGAGACATCGTATTATTTGAGTTAAATTTTCGAGATTTTTTTTGAATGAAACATCGTTTAGTAAGATGATTGAGAGGTAAGTTGTGCAGATTTGAGAGTTTTATAAGTAAAATTGTATTAGTTACACATTTTTATATCATTTTTAAACAAAATTCATGTAAGGCTCAATTTCCGCCCACACCGTACTTATGTCCATACATTTTATTTCTTTTTATTGCAACCATTTTATCTTCTTTCATGTCCAATTTGTAAAATTTCTTTTGATCCATTAGTTTTAGGAATTACATTACAAAAACTCAACCGTGCACTTCTTCCAACCCTAGTTTACAGTGCTCCAATGTGTGTAAGAAGGGGGACTTTAGCGTTATAAATGAAAAATTACAGAAGCTAGAGATTTAATTTTAGAAAAATCTTTATATAAGGTTTTTTTGTAACATTTTCTGAATTTTTCAATGATCAAGTCAGTTTTTTTCTAAAAATTATATTTTCGGATTTATATAAAAAACATCTAACTTTGCTGTTCATTTGTTTAATAAAAAATGAAGCACCCACTTCTCGGGTAGAACTTTTTGGTATGTTGTTTATTGAACATTTCTTAATGAAATTACAAAAAGTTTTTTCTTGTTTGATTTTTTCCAAAGTGAAAATCTAAATGCACTCCCCTATATAATCAAAAAAGCAAAAGGTGTAAAATATTATTGTAGTCAAAAATATAATCGCATTTGAAGATTTTGAAAATTGCTTAAAAGAATACAAGATTAAAAGCACAAACCAAAGGTGTATTCGAACATAAAAATAAAACACAAGTGTTACATACATAATATTTATTAACAAATAAAGTTATTCAAGTCATTTACAACTTTAATTTTATAATAATATACATATTCTCTCATAGCATGGCTTAACAAAGTATCTGCTGGAGAAATTTCACAAAACGCAGTCATAGCTTCAAACGGGCCATATAAACTAGTATCGGTACAAAAATTCTGTTGCAAAAAATATATAACATTTGTATAATATGCATGAAAGTTTAAATTTTCCAACAACGATATGCGATGAGTCACTATACTGTGGTGTACTTGTAGAATTTGCGTAACATCATTTTCATCTAAATAGTATTCCACACCATGTTTTTCAATAACAAGGAATTTGATTGAATCCAATACCAATTGTCGTATCTTGCAGTAGTCTCCACACTGAAACTCGACAGGATCAAACTCGTCTACATAGAAAAAATCATTCATCTTTTGTGAAAACAGGTTAATTATGTTACTCCACTCAAATTTGTCTATACTAATTCTTCGACCGTAGAATAATTCTTCTTTTAGGGCATGTTGACATAAAATGACGGATGCCGTAAACTGTCTAGCTGGAGATAGACCAACTTTAATTATGTAACTATCTAGTGGAAAGGAGGCTTCTAACAAGTAGTATGGTTCATTCTTCACAGCTTCTTCGAATTTTGTTAAAACTTGGTCTAGTTCGGTACCATAATTAATTTTACTTGATGAATCATCGAATACCACAATAGAACTTGATGAACTATAACCACTATCTTGAGAACTCACATTGAAGAGTGAGGTGAACTAACTGAGTATATTATTCTAAGATCTAGTCTTCAATTATTTCAAATGTTGTCGCTGGGTGGTGGAACCCAATATCGATGAGTTCTCGAAACACTATTGAGTACTTTTTGCTTATAAATTCGGTGATGAATGGAGTATACACTTCTGTTACTCTATCTGGCAGGAACACAACGTTCTCCTCTAGTTCCAGCAAAATTTGTTTTTTGAACTTTCCCTTGACCAGCTTGGCTGCTACTACTTTAAATGGTGTATTAGGAGTTAAATCACTCACTTTTTTTATTTGTTTTGTTTTTTTCTCTGCAATAGAAGAGACGGCATTTATTTTTGCTAGATCCATCTAAAACAATAATAACTTGTTATACACAACTTGACTCTCTTCGGAAAAATCGAGAAAAAAATGTACCTCTTGTGTGAGATTTAAACCCGCTACGAGACTCTGAATAGAACAAAAACAAAAAATATATCTAAAAGTAGGGTCTCTAATAGAAGAAAAAGTTGCAAAATTTTACTTTTAGTTTAATTAGAGTAATTTCATTGAGAAAATTACATATACACAAAGTACGACTATAAGCAAAGATAGATCTAATTTGTATAAATAAAATACTTGAAAATGTGAGATTCTAATCTGATGCAACGCTACGGGGTACTGGACAAAACAGAAGAAAAAAGACACATAATTTATTTTTGCTCTACACAGTTTCACTCTCTTCGAAGCACTTCAAAAAATAAAGAATGGAAAAGCTGTCAGATGATATTTCTGATAAAGACAGAAACAAATTTACTAACAGGTTAATTTATTAGAATTATGGAAGTTGGACAAACGCCAGACGAATGGAGAAGCAGTGTGTTTACAAAAAAGAGGCAATAATGTACAAAGAGCAATAAAACTACATAGTCACGAAACGAAAAAATATCGAGAACTACTAAAAAATAAAACAGAAAAATCATGTATTTAAGAGAAAAAAAGGTCACAAAATTATTTTAGTTTAATTTTATCGAAAAAATGACATATAACAAGGTGCGAATATAAATAAAATATCAGAATAAAGTAAAAATAGTACTTACTTCTATATCTACTGCAATATACCAAATGTACTTAGCTGTCTTGAAAACTCTAATGTAATAATATTTTCAGTGATTTTCTCGTTTTTATATCAAAGTCCAGTAATTATATTGATGGGTCTTTAATTATTGTATTTTCTCCATCAATTAGTGTGAAGAATTTTTTTAAATTACATTCTAATTGCTTTGCAATTAAGCAAAGTTTCTAATATTTTTCCATATATCATTTAGCTATTAAACAAAAATTAAATAAAGTTTCTAATATAATATTTTTCCCATATTAGCAGATCTACGGGGAGGAAAATTTCATTTTTCTGTGTCATTTTATTCTGTTAAATAATCATGTGGACCAATAGGACTGAAAATATGTAACTAAGATCCTTTTAACGTGTTGAATTTTTTCATTGGACCAATAGGAGTTCGATTTCTCTAAATCTGGTTTGAAAATAATGTGGGAAATATAGGTGGTCTGGACTTACAGAAAGAATTTATCTGATATGTATTGTAGGTATTAGCAATATAATGATAGATTTGGCAATTGGTGGTTTGCATATATTTGTGCTCCATACACTGACATTTTCTAGGGAGAGATAATGTAAATATTGAGAGTTGCACGTTAAAAATAAGAGGTTTACTAGATTGGACATAATGAAAGAACGCCTGCGTGTATAATAGTATACGAAAGATTTGGATGTTTCTCAGTAGAAACGAAAATACTAAAGCCTTTTTGACATGCTGATGTATTTGATTTTTATGCCATTGTATTTTATTGGTTGGACGTCACGATTGGGTCAATACGGCCGAAGATGTATAACTAATGCCCTTTTGGCTGTATTGTGAAAATACGTAACTAAAGCCTTTTTGACATGCTGATGTACTTGATTTTTATGCCGTATTCTATTGGTTGAGGTACTGTAAGTTACGATTGGACCGAAAATACATATCTAAGGCCTTTTGACATGATGTATTTTATTTTTTGTCACTGTACTCTATTGGTTAAATCATTTGAGAACTCGTATGTCACTATTGGACCAATAGGACCGAAGATACGTAACTAAGGTCCTTTTACATGATGCTGTATTTGATTTTTCTGTGTCTGTTGGTTAAATCATTTGCATCTAATGCCTTTATTTCATGATGTTATGTTTAATTTTTCTATATTATTCAATTTGTTAAATCACATGATGCCTCGCATATCTCTCAGAGAGGGATGGATTGGACATATCAAAAGAATGCTTCTATTATATCTTATACGTTATCAGGGGCTTTAGTTACGTATTTTCAGGATACAACCAAATGGGCATTAGTTATATCTTCGATTTTATTGACCCAATCGTGACGTACAAGTCGGGCCTCCACCACAAAACGAGACAAAAATGAGCAGAATGGACCTTAAATTTTTTTTTTAAATTTCCCCAGCATCTGGGGAAAAATTGATTTTCTATCTAACTCTAATACACAGGCTCTTATGGGAGGCGCTGTTGCCAGATGTTGCGAAATGCCCAGTTTGTCAGTAGATCTAGGGAAATTTTTTTTGTGCGCCCATACCGGTGGACACTACATACCTACAACTTTTATGTTCTATGCCTCTCTACGTTAAGCCATTTAGGCATGCCTACAACCTTTATTGCCCATGTCTCTGCTTACGTCTATGCCTCTCTACGTTAAGCCGTTTAGGCACTACAGACCTACAACTTTTATTGTCTATGCCTCTCTACGTTAAGCCATTTAGGCATACCTACAACCTTTATTGTCCATTTCTCTCCTTACGTCTATGCCTCTCTACGTTAAGCCGTTTAGGCACTGTAATGCTACCACCGCTTAAACATAAATTACGTTACGGTCGTACATAAAATATAGTATGCAACTCGTAATGCTTAGATTTCTGCACGTGATTGGTTTAAATAACATATTATGTTATGGTCGTAGATAAAATATAGTATGCAGCTTGCAACGGATAGTTTATGTATTAAATAACATATTCGTTACTACCCACACCTTTAACGTACCACAATCTCCAATCAGACCAATGCTAACGAGATGTATAGCGCCAACTATCGGATAATAGCTGAATTATGGTAGATTTCTTCGACGTAATGTCAAGGAAAATTGGATAAAAATGGCGAATTTGAATAAAAATGGACTAAAAATGGCATCATCCAGCGGCTAATAGGTAAACTATGGTAGATTTCTTCGATGTAATGTCAAGGAAAATTGGGTTAAAAATGGTGAATTTGAATAAAAATGGCGAATTTGAATAAAAATGGCGAATTGGAATAAAAATGCCGAATATGTTACGGTCGTAGATAAAATATAGTATGCAACTCGTAATGCTTAGATTTCTGCACGTGACTTGGTTTAAATAACATATTATGTTATGGTCGTAGATAAAATATAGTATATGCAACGTGCCCCTTTCCAACGATCCCTTTGTACGTCACGATCCAACACCCCCCTTTCCAATACCTCACACGTCGGACCAATAACAACGGAGATATGCTTTAGTGCCGTTTTGGCTATGCCGCCATCTTTGTTTTTTGTGTTAACGTATTCGTTACCCCCTCCCCTTTCCTATGATACCTCACATGTCACGATCGGACCAATAACAACGGAGATATGCTTTAGTGCCGTTTTGGCTATGCCGCCATCTTTGTTTTTTGTGTTATCGTATTCGTTACCCCCTCCCCTTTCCTATGATACCTCACATGTCACGATCGGACTAATAACAACGGAGATATGCTTTAGTGCCCTAATGTCAAGGAAAAATGGACTAAAAATGGCGAATTTAATTAAAAATACTGAAATGGAATAAAAATGGCGGATTGGTGGCGCCATCTAGCGGAAAATAACTATGGAAGATTCCATTATGGAAGATTCCTTGTGACGTCAGCATCTATCTCACTCTTACTCATTGGAAAGGTACTTCTCTCTCTAACACATTGATTTCCCTATCTCTGTAGTCGTAGTAACTTTGGTTATCTACTTATGTCTTTCACTTTTTTAATTTCTCTTTGACTTCTATAATAATTTTTCCATTTATGTCTTTAAGAAGGCCATTTCTCTTTTTTCGCTGTGTATTTGTGATTTCCTTAATTTTCTTGTGCATGTTAAAGCTATCATACTTTTTAGAATATTCTTCTATTTCACTACATTGATTTGCCAGCCAGGTGGATTTGGCCTCTTTTATTTTCTTTCCTATTAATCTCTGGATTTCCTTGTATTTTGCCTTACTCCTACCTTTATGTTTCCTTCTTTCCTCCATTAGCTCTAGGATTTCTGAAGTCATCCATCTCTGTTTTTTTATTATTTTTGTGGATAATATCTTCTTTCCTGCCTCTACTAACGTTTCTTGTATCACGTTCCATTTGTCATTTATATCTGTTGTCTTTATCACTTCTTGTTTGATTTTCTTTAAGTTATCATTTATTTATGCTTTTAGCCTCTGACGTACAGGTTCTTCTTTTATATTTGAGACATCAAATCGTTGTATATTTGTTTGTTTTTGGATCTTTTTTAGTTTTATCTTCATTACGCCTACTAATGGATTATGATCTGAATTTATGTCAGCTCCGGGGTATGTTCTCACAGACTTTATAGTGTTTTTATATCTGGAATTGATTAAAATGTAATCTATCTGGTTTCTTACAATGTGATCTTCCGAATCCGCCGGTGATATCCAGGTATAAAGTTTTCTTTTAGGTAATTTAAATAAGGTATTCATTACTACCATCTCCTCGCTTTGGCAGAATTCGACAAGTCTGTCCCCCCTTTCATTTCTTTCTCCCAAGCCAAATTCTCCCACACATCCATCCACTTTTCCTTTTCCAGTCTTGGCGTTGAAATCTCCCATCACCAACAATATGTCATCTTTTTTTGTGGATCTTATGATTTCGTTCAATTGCATGTAGAACCTTTCTATCTCGACCTCATCTTTGTCGGCAGTAGGTGCATATATTTGGACAACGTTTATCTTTTTAGAGAATGTTTGTAACTGAATCATCATCAATCTTTCTGAGTAGGGGGTAAAACCAACGACAGATTGGATCATTGTTACCAACATAATACATCATGCCGTTGTTTGTGGTTAGTTTTCCTGAATCCGGCCATTGAACATCGCTGATACCGAATATATTTATCTTAAGGCGATCCATTTCACCTGTTAGGTTATCGAGCTTACCTAGTTGATACAAACTCTTCACGTTCCATGTGGCCAGTCTTAGGGTTCTTCCTTTTTCTATTTTTTCTGAACCAATGGTTTTCTTGGTTGTACATGTAAGTGGTTATATTTACGTCGAGCTGCATCGGGTGGGATGGTATAGCACTGCGTGCGATAAATATAACCACTTACATGTAAAACTGTATGCCAGATATCCATCTCATCTGGCACAGTTTCTGCCTTTACTATCCTGTTTTTGCTCTCACTGACTGGAGTATTCGCCCAAAAGAACGGGCGAAACAAAACGACAAATAATACTTTTTTATGTCTCACCTTATTGGCCTTAATAAAAATATATGAAAGTGTATACATGTCACTATCAACTGTAATTGAATATGTTTGCTACATATTCGGGCCAAGCTTTCAG
The DNA here is from genome assembly GCF_917563875.1 of Diabrotica virgifera virgifera. Classification (NCBI taxonomy): domain Eukaryota; kingdom Metazoa; phylum Arthropoda; class Insecta; order Coleoptera; family Chrysomelidae; genus Diabrotica; species Diabrotica virgifera. The sequence continues at coordinate 46,750,617 of NC_065451.1, read as the reverse complement.
CCGTACACAAAACATAAAATGTCTCATTTGTCTGAAGTAACGAACAATTTTCTCTTTTACTTTTTGATGAGATTGTATCGTAGCAGCATCTTTTTGGCATAAAAATGCGAATTGTAAACAATCTTTGCTGCCTGTTATACCGTTCGTTTGCTTTTTTTAATAAGTCTATATTTATTTTTCCTACGGGCTACGACATGTATTTCTTGGATAAAGTTCATTTTCTTTTTACGGAACAACAGTAATTTGAATTTTTATTAGATATGTTAAACAAAATTATGCATATATGATGAGTTAAAAATAATTTCGGAAATACGTATTATTATGCTCTGTATTTTCTTTCTGTTTTGAGATCGATCAGCATCTTATTATTTCAATTACTTAATTAATTATTTTAATTGCTACTCATGAAAACAAAACCAAAATTTAATAAAACTTTCCAATAAAATATTCTTAGTGCTAATTGATTCTAATGTATCACCTTTAGTTTGTGGCTTCTAGTATTTCTCGTTGCTTATTTTATCCAGTACAAAACAGGGAAAATAAATATACTCAAAATCATGTAAATTCTACAAATATTGTTTTCCGCAAATCGCCAGGAAATTTTGACATTCCTGTCAAAATTTCTTGAAGAAAAAGTCAGGACTTCCTTACTGTAAGGAAATGTCATTTCCTTACTGTAAGGAAATGATATTTCCGTACAGTTGTTAGTGTTCTACATAAATGATAGAAAACACATTGCTATTAAAACCTTGTAAATTACCTTAATCATTAAATTTTCTTTATCTGGAGCTTCCTGGATAAATTTTTCAATTTCTTCCTTCGTTAAAATCTTAGATTTCTTTGCCCTATAACCTTGAGCTTGCCGTTTCAATAAAGAACGAAGTTTTGAGTATGTAGATATATCTACATTGTGTTTAAGTGCAAGGGTTGACTTCAGCATTGAATAATTGGCCCATAATGTTGAAGATTTCATCTTTAAACAAAGGTCTAGGAAGTATGCCATTACAACATTTTCTGAGAAAGAACTCGTATTTTTACTCATGCGATAATCCATAAAACGTCTGTATGCATTTTCGTACTTTTCTCTTGATTTCTTTGGCAATAATTCTAATGAAGCAGTATTCACTGCCTCAACCAGCTCTGGAGGAGTCCCAGGAATGGAAATTTCATCATCACTTATCATTTTACTTTCGAGAACACCAGCGATTAAATTTATAAGCGTCAAGTTTGACAATTCAACCTCAATACGTTTCCATAGTAACCCAAGTAATTTTATTAGGAATTTCAAAGCACCATTTATTTGGGAATAAAATTATCGCGTTTTTTTTTTAAATCAATCAATATCTGTCGAATTTTAAACGATTTGCGGAAAAATAGTATGTTTACCTCGTAGGAAAAGCCACATTCCTGGACTCTGTGTTGCTAAGTCTCGGCTTGCGCCTCGACTTAGCAATCTTCACAGTCGTCCAGAAATGTTAAGCTTTTCCTACCCGGTAAACAATGTACTATTATTTATATTCTACACCTTAAATATAACATTCAAAATGTATGCTAAAACTTTATTCTCTTGTAATAATTTCTTATCTAATAAAGATAATGTTTAATTCTACTATCTCTTTTTTTATATAATTTAATTTAAATGATTCGGTAGAATGTTCTTATTATTAAACAAAAATTTAATTTTCACCTTTTAAATAGATTACTTATATCTTCTATGAATTTATGAATGAATAAATTATGATATAAAACTGGTAAATTGACCAAAAAAAAGAATGTGTGTATACTTTGTACGCACGTAAGAAGTTATACTTCTATTATATGATTATATGATTATAAACGAAATTAATATACTTTTTATTTATATTTTATTTAAATATTAAACTAATTTATACTTACGACTTCTCAAATATTTTTATTAAAACAGTACCAAAAATTAAAAGAATAAAACACACAAAAACACATTAATAATGCCACAAATGATTTCTGAACATTAATTGTCGGAAATTTTTTTTAACTAAATACGTATTTTCTTAAAATAAAATTATGTAATAAATATACTTACAATCATAAAATGTATAAAAAAAAATAAAAAAATAAAAGTTTCTATTGGGATTCGAACCAACTTACCAGCGCGGCTGGTATTGGCGTTGTATTGGGGTTCACTCGCATTAAATTTCGCCACGGAGACAGTGTGTCATTATGTGCGAAGATCGACTAACTAAACGGATTAAACTTTTGATATTTTTGAATTATGTAAATCAAATTATTTTGATTTTGAATTGAAATGATTTAGAATTGAAAAAATACAACAAAACATAGAGTAAGAAACCAATTAATTAGGTGAATATTGATAGAAATTTTGATGGTAATCAAATTATGTAAATAAAAGTATTACATACTATGTATTTTGGTAGGTTCAAATAGGTAGGTACCTATGATACATTTACAATTATTACGTACCTGTTGCTTTAAAAACTATTTAAAAATCACTACAATTATAAACTTTTTTGTTTCTGTACTCAAAACAATAAAACTAATATATTATACATTTGTTTACCTTCATATTGAACAATTATTTATTATTGACAGATCATTTCAACACCCAATCAGAGCCCGTATAACGACTAATAAATTTCGCAATCACTTGCATCGCGCAAAGTGACTATGTTCAAATATCATTACAAAATTTGATCAACTATTTTTAAAACACTTACCAGTGTAAGATTCTTTAGCTTTGAATAAGCGAGACCGTAGATCGTCCCGGTTGATTGTTGTTATCCACAGTTCTCTACGCCTTCGAGCTAATAGGTTTTTTTATCAGGAATTTTGCGGCACTCATACTAGTCACAGTTTAATGGGCTTTCACATTGGCATGCAACAATCATCCCTTCTATGTTAATAAGTCCAAAAATATAATATGAAAACTATTTAAAAAGGCAGTATAACCATTAACTAACTTTTTGTTTGTTGTTTCTCTTCCTCCAAATTTTAAAACGCAACAACCATACATAACCAAACCACAGTCCCACAGCTGTGCCACAGCTGCCATATTGGATAATTTTTGTCATGTCATTTGAACATCCAGTCAGAACAAAGTTGTAATGCGACTGCGCCGGGATCAAAGGTTTTAATCCTATTAAAATTCATCCTCAAATCGCGCGTAAAGAAGTATAACTTCAAAAACAAATATGGTATGTAATATACAACAACTCTCTCCTTTTCACAAATAACCTGACTAAACTTCTTTACTTCTTCTCATGAATTGTGTTGTCCTCGGTTCTCCCACACGTGTTCCTCGGATGCTGCTACGGTTTTCCTCTTCCAAACTGTTTCACAAACAAAAAACAGCACTTGCTCGAAATCTTTCCTCTATTTAGTCTCCGACTCGATACAAACAATATCAATCTTTATAATTCCAAGATTTTTCCTCTCAGCTCGATATCTTGTGCAAAATTGATACAAGCCGGCTACTCGTTACAGACAGAAACTGGAATCTATTCGAACAGGAGGAGATTGCACTTCTCGACTCGATCACGATTTCGTCTCAACAGGAATCTGCTTACACGGCCACCAAATTCACCACTTTACACAAAATTACTATTTTTCAAACTGGACTGCTCCCTTCCGATCTTAATAACAAAATAAAAACTTTTTCCCTTATCAATCTGAGACTCAACCACTCTGTTCTGCCTCCATCAATCTCTTCGCCAATCACAAGCATTCTCTCTACACATTACATCCCTATTTCCTAAGAACAAATAGTGTTTTATACAAATTTTCTGTCTTGTCAAATTTCCAGGAGATATTAAAATTAAATGTTTTCTTACATCCTAGATACACCCTATATTCTAAAACTAAACAAATTGTTTATCGTCGTTTTCTTTCTATGAAACCATTTAGAAACATTCTATTGTCTATTCAAAAGCCTCACATTAACTTTCTAAAAACGACCGTAATTTAGTTCATTGTTTTAATTGCATAAATCCGTACGTAGAATCTTTATCACTAACATTTTTCTCTTTCCACGAAACGCTGCTTACGGCTAAATCATATTATTTACAAATTTTGGATGTATACAGGGCGATGAAAATTTACGATCTCGTGGTCTTTGACATAAAATTAATTCTCTAAATTCTCCCTATAAAAATTATTTAACAGTACATTATTAGTATTTTCCCGAACATTTTTTGTGACATCTTCATCATCAAAATCCAGCCTTGTGCGTCAAAATTTGAACATAGGCCTTCCCCAATTTCTTCCAGTTCTGTCGGTCTTCAGCTATCGGCAGTCAATTTCCAGAGATTCTTTTGTCGTTGTCTTAGGTTTTCTCCCTCCGCTTCTTCTGTCTGATCGTGGCCTTCACACTTAAAGTTTTTGTGTCGACCGCCCATCGTTCATTCTGACCACATGGCCCGTTCAGTTCCACTTTAGCCATGCTCAACGGTCATAGAGCTGTGAGACATTTTTGAGTATGTATTTTAGGCAACCTGAAAATTTTTCAGGTGACTCTTCCATGATAGCTTAATACAAAAATGCCGGTCTGGCTTGAGGGTAGCTGTTATTTTCCCCAAAAATACCCCCAAATTAAAAAAAGGGTAAAAATTTTTATTACAAAAAATATCATTAATATGACTTGAAAGTAAATTTAAATATTCAAATATAAAGAAAATAAACAGACCAGGCGATTTGAGGGCGATTTTAACTCGGCAAGATACTTCCATGGGCGCACCAGGATTATTTTCAAAGGGTGCATCTGAACTTCAGAAGATTTCATCTGAATCTGTACATACTATTAACGAGTATAAAATATACAACTATACATGCATAGCTATGTTCATTCCTTCCGGACAGAGAGGTGTGATTGTTATTTTGACAGGGTATTTTTTAATTTTAAAAAGAAATATTCTAAAAAAGACAAGTTTTTTTTGGTGAAATTTTTGAATTGCCATGTGATTAAACAAATTACGCGTGTATATAAATGAAAACCGCTATAAGTAAGCAGCAGTGTGAGAAAGAGCGTATACCGATAGCTGTTTGCGTCCTCTGTTGTAACTGAGCGAGTCCGTTCGCTCGAGAAAAATCACGTGAGCTGGCGATATCCATGTTGTTGTCATCGAAACGTTAGAGTAATTATTATATAATATATAACATAAATATATAATATAAATATTTTATAGTTTTTAAGTAACTTTTTCTTAATTAAAGAAAAATAATACGTACTATACAATCGATTTTGCAAATATGATAGAAAAAGACAAATTTATTATTATAAATATATAGGTAGAAAAGTATAAAACTATAAACTAAATTAATTGTGTGTCCGAATCTTGTACTTCTTCTTCAAACTCCTCATCTGAGCTTAAATATTCATTCTTTTCTTCTTCGTCAGACTCCCCTCGAGAGTCAGATTCCTCTTCTACACGATCTGTAAATAGTTGTAATATGTATTTAGAATTAATTAAAAATTAATTAGTGATTACTTAGTTGAGTTGCTACGTATTCTCCGTCCTTTTATACGGAGTCGAAGCCTGGACAATCACGGGCTCATCTGAAGAAAGACTTGCCGTTGTTGAGATGTGGAGTTATCGAATAATGTTAAATATATCAGGGACACACGTAACAAACACGGAAATATTAAGAAAGATGAAAAAGGCAAAAGAAATACTCAACACTATGAAGGAAAGAAACATGAGCTACTTTGGTCATATACTAAGAAATAAAAAACATGATGTGATTGGTTATATAAGGAAAAGTATTAAGCATTGGTTATATAAGTAAGAATACGTAGCAACTCAATCAATTAATCACTAATTAATTTTTCATTAATTCTAAATACATACTACAACTATTGACAGATCAGGTAGAAGAATCTGAGTCTCGAGGGGAGTCTGATGAAGAAGAAAAGAATGTATATTTATTTTAGCTCATTTTTCTTTCCTTCATAGTGTTAAGTATTTCTTTTGCCTTTTTCATCTTTCTTAATGTTTCCGTGTTTGTTAAGTGTTGTTTCCATGATATTTTTTACATTATTCGATAACACCACATCTCAGAAATGGCAAGTCTTTCTTCAGATACTCCCGTGATTGTCCAGGCTTCGACTCCGTATAAAAGGACAGAGAATACCTAGCAACTCAATTTGTAAATCACCGATTAATTTTGAATTAATTCTAAATACATATTAAAACTATTTACAGATCATGTAGAAGAGGAATCTGAGTCTCGAGGGGGAAGTCTGACGAAGAAGAAGAGAATGAACATTTAAGCTCAGATGAGGAGTTTGAAGAAGAAGTACAAGATTCGGACAAGGAATTACTTTAGTTTATAGTTTTATACTTCTCTACCTATATATTTATAATAATAAATTTGTCTTTTTCTATCATATTTGCAAAATTTATTGTATAGTACGTATTATTTTCCTTTAATTAAGTAAAATTACTTAAAAAACTATAATATATATATCTTAATTACTCTAACGTTTCGAGGCACAACAACATGGATATCGCCAGGTCACGTGATTTTCTCGAGAGAACGGACTCGCTCAGCTACAACAGAGGACGCAAACAGCTATCGGTATACGCTCTTTCTCACACTGCTGCTTACCTATAGCGGTTTTCATTTATATGTACGCGTAATTTGTTTAATCACATTGCAATTGGAAAATTTTACCAAAAAAATCTGTCTTTTTTAGAATATTTATTTTTAAAATTAAAAAATACCCTGTTAAAGTAACAATTGCACCTCCCTGTCCGGAAGGAATGTACATAGCTATGCATGTATAGTTGCATATTTTATACTCGTTAATAGTATGTACAGATTCAGATGAAATCTTCTGAAGTTCAGATGCACCACCTGAAAATAATCCTGAGGCGCCCATGCAAGTATCTTGCAGAGTTAAAATCGCCCTCAAATCGCCTCGCCTGTTTATTTTCTTTATACTTGAATATTTAAATTTACTTTAAAGTCATATCACTGATATTTTTTGTAATAACAATTTTTACCCTTTTTTTAACTTTGGGGGGATTTTTGGGGAAAATAACGGCTACCCTTCAGCCAGACCGACATTTTTGTATTAGGATATCATAGAAGAGTCACCTGAAAAATTTTCAGGTTGCCTAAAATACCTACTCAAAAATGTCTCACAGCTCTTATACTACAACGCTCTATGATTCCTGCCTTTCTTTTTTTTTTCTTATTCTATCTCTTCGTTTCATCCTTCTTTGAACCACTGTCGGTTTGGTTGTTGTGACCTGGGTTAACGATAGTGTTTCGACGCTGTAAGCCATAACTGGAAGCACACATTGGCCGAACGTCTTCTTTTTCAGATAATTTGTCAAGTTGCTCTTGAAGATGTCTGCTAGAGCTCCATATGCAGCCCATGCTAAGGAGATTCTTCTATGCAGCTCGAGAGTTTGATTGTCCCTGGCAATTATGTCCCCAGCAGTAGGTATGAGAGCAATTCGCCGTCGATATTGATTCCTTTAACGTGACTCTCCATTTGTTTAAAAGCGTGTTCCAGAACTGCTTTAAAGATTTTGGCAAATAACGTATCTCCTTGCCATTTTCCTCTTTTGATTGTTATACATTTTATATTGCGGTTCCACTTTTGGGGTGCCAAAAAATGGGTCATTTTTTATGTCTCGCATCTCCATCAATACAGGGTGTTTCTAAATAAGTGCGACAAACTTTAAGGGGTAATTCTGCATGAAAAAATAATGACCGTTTACTTAATAAACCTATGTCCGCAAATGCTTCGTTTCTGAGATACGGAATGTTGAATTTTTTCTTACAAACTAATCTTATAAACTAATTTATTTATTGCTCTAAAACCGGTTGAGAAGATGTGCAAATGCAATTTGGTAAGTTTTAAGAGGTAGTTATTGCGCATTTTTTGACATACTTTTACGCCATAGTAACACATATTTTCGAGCACTATTCTCCTTTTAATTTCTTCACTGACATTGTTATCTTTAGTTATCAGCGAGCCTAAGCCTAAGTATATAAAGGTGTCGACACCTTCTAGTTCTAGGTCGTCAATTATTATTTTTGTAGTTGTCGGGTTGCTTGACCTAGTGCAGCACATATATTTGGTTTTCTGAACATTTATATTTAGTGGCGTTCTCTGTGCAGATGCTCGTAACGACCGAAATGCTTCAGTCAGAGATTCTGTGGACATACCTATGATGTCTGCATATCCGACAATTTGTACTGATTTGTTAAAGATAGTATGTACCATTCGTATTAATCTGAGACTCATGAATTATTTTTTATAATGCCAGGTTAAATGAGAGACACAATAGTCCATCACCCTGTTCTAGTCCATTTTTGCAATGGAAGGGTTTTGAAAAATTGTTTCGGATTTTTACCAGGCTCTCTGCTCCTGTGAATGTAAGTTCAGTTAATTGGACAAGATGAAGCGGTATTTAAAATTCTACCATAGCAAGTAGAAGTTTAATTATATTATAAAAAGGAAAAGATTCCTCTCATTGGCTGTATACCATAACAAAAAACTTACTAAGGAAGTAAAACTTCACTTGTAGATAAATGGTATATAAATTTCTCTTATTGTTGTTTTTATTTACACTTCAATTCTATAAATTCAGTCAACCAGTTATACATCATTATTCTAATTTCAATTTATAAATTTCAATTCCGTTAAACCATAGTAATCTACTATCAGTTTTGTTTTATTCACCCTGTCTTATCTACATGAATTCAGACAACCAGTTATACTCTTAACTTTACACTTTAATTATTAACTTAAACTACATTTCATAACAGCCAAATTCATGATTTATTTACTAATTCTTTTACATATAATATTTCCTTTTTATATATAATAAATTTCCTTTTATTTTGTTTATTTTATTTTTATTTTTATTTTTCTTTATTATGCTCTTCTATTCGAACAAGTGACGTCATTACCTTGTTGGCAAAATTTTCGCTATCAATCGTCATTAAATTATCATAAATAATTTTATGTTACTATTAATTCAAATTGTTTATTCTCACTCATTTATTGAATAGCTAATTAAATTCATTTATTTAAATAATAATATTTTTGCATTTCTAAAATACAAAATAATTGCATACATATAAAATTCCTTACCTAGAAGGTCTTGTCAATTTTCGTTTAATGTCATATTTCAGTCTGTCAGTTTGAAGCCAAGATGAAGACCACATTATAATAACGCTGCATTTTTAAATCCTTTAAACATCGACTTATTGTCGACATTATTGTAGCCGAAATGGCATAATTATTGTAAAATGAAGGCCTTTTGACCTATCTATGTAGCTAGTTCCAACTACTTTGGATCTAAGGTAAGTAACCACATGTTCTAATTTTCCTAACTTTCAAACAGTCAAAATTTCATCTTGGCCTTTTTTAATGCAGTGGTTTGCTTATTTTAGGTTTCTACCACCTGATGATGGACTGATTGGTCCGAAAACGTTTGTGTTATTTTGTGCTATAGATGTACCCACTTTTATCCACTTTGGATCATTTTAGATAAAATTAAAAAAAATATATACCATTTACCTACAAGTGAAGTTTAACTTCCTTAGTAAGTTTAATTATATTACCTGAGTTATATGCGCCTTTGAAGTCCACAGCACCTTTGTGTTCTTAATATATTGACAATAGTCAAACTTAAGTAAGAAATTCCCAAACAACCAAGAAAATGAGAACAATGGAAAAATACAAAGTTTGCTTCAAGATAAACAGGTAGTAAAAGAAAAGAAGAAGAAATAAACAAGAGATTGGTAAGAATAATTACGACGGGGAACGTAGAGGACTAATAGAAACTTTTACGATACAATCGACAGATCTTAGCATTGGGATAGTAGAAAAAGAAAAGAGAGAACTATGAGGGAACACTGGTTCGATGAGATCTGCCAACGAGTCCTAGCACAGAAGATTAACGCAAAATTGGAAAATATTAGAAGACACAAAAATGGAAAATATTAGAAATTATACAGAAAAAAGTAAAGAGTAAAACACCAAAAGAAAACAATACAATAACTAAAATTTAAAACAGATATTAAATAGAAAAGAGGGAAATACAAGTTGTAAATATAACGCGGAATTATGTTAAGTAGAAAAACGAATGTTAATGAAATATTAAATATGAACAAATTAACTTAACCCAGAATAAATATAGGAATATAAATTAAAAGAAAAGAAAAGAAAGGATGGTTTAGATTTGATTACAGTACAGCACATCTACTATGTGCTTATACGTATTTCGGAACAGCCGTTTCCTCATCGGAGCACCTGGTTAGAGGCACTGAACCGAAATCAAATCCTTTCATCCTTTCCGGGTAATTACCAAAATAATTACCAAAGATGCTACTAGCACCATCTATGAATCGAAAGTTGAGTCAGGAAATAAAATTCGAAATTATTTATCCTCTGAGATTTTTAAATTGGAAAAAATAAAGCATAACAGAGTGGCGAAATACTCGACAAGGGAAATCTGAAAATGCATTTCACATCCTGTCATTTACCGTGATAACAATTTTAGCGAATTATTTCCCTTTATATCCACAAAAGTGAATAAAGTATAAACTAAAAGAAAAGAACGGATGGTTTATGTTTGATTACAGTACAGCACCTCACCTTCCTGACCCAACTTTCGAATATAAATTAATTTATCGACTAAAACATTAGTATAAATAAAAAAAAAGTTAGTAAAATACATAAATACAGAAAAACATTCCCTTCCACTGAAGCGAAAACTGATATGATAGAATGGAGTTGCCAACTGACAAGCATATTTCTTCACTTGGAGTACTTTAAAAGTTGCCAACTTTAAAATAAAATTAGTAACGTAAAACAGAAAGTTACTTACTTACTTACTTAATCCAGAACTCGTCTACCTTTCGGTGTGAGTTATTACGGAGTTAGGTTCTCCGTCGTTTTCTTCCACATTTCCTTCCATTTTCTTCTATCCATGGCCAATGCTTTTGTTTCCTCCCATTTTATTCCTCTTTTGTCGACTGCTTCCCTCACTTCTTCTGTCCACGTCTTTCTTGGCCTTCCTTTCTTCTTTCTTCCCATCGATTCATATATTTGTCTTACTATATTCTCTTCTCCTCGTCTCAGTACCTGTCCGAGCCATCTAAGTTGTCCCTGTTCGATTGTTGTTGTAACTGGATGTATTTTCAGATTTTCTCTAAAGGTTTGATTTCTAATTTTATCTTTCCTTGTTTTCCCCTCTATTGTTCTCAAAAATCTTATTTCTGTGCTTATTAGTCTATTCTTTTGCCTTTTTGTTAATGCCCAAGATTCACAGGCATAGGTTAGAGTGGGTTTCACAATCTTTTTTACTATTTCCGTTTTTATATCCTTAGGTATTTCTTTCTTTTTTAAAAAGTTACTCTTAATAATATTGTACAGCTTACCAGTCTTTCCAGTTCGTTCATTTATCTCATCTTCTAATTTTCCATCCCGGCTTATGATTACCCCCACTACTTGTATCTGTCTACCTGTTTAAGTTGCTTGCCATCTACTTCTATTTCATGTTTTCCTTTTTTTCTTCCAATGATCATTGTTTTTGATTTTTCTTTGTTTATTTTCATATTTCTGATTTTAAGCTCTTCATACAATATGTTTACATTTTCTTGTAATTGTTTTTCTGACTCCCCAATGATCACCAGGTCGTCTGCGTAGCATAGTTCTGTTATTTGTCTCATTGTGAACTTCCAATATCCTACATTATATTTTCTCCATTTGTGTTTGCATTCTTTTATTACGTCATCTAGTACTAGGTTAAAGAGTAGTGCACTCAGGACACAACCCTGTTTTAATCCAATGTTGCTGTCGAATACTTTTGATTTTTCATTTATTGTCCTTACATAGCTTTTCATTTTTTCGTATAAACTCTGGATGCATCCTATTAGATTTTGTTATATTTTTCTCTTCTCTAGTATTTTTCAAATATCTTCTCTTTTAATTCTGTCGAAAGCTTTTTCCACAAAACAGAAACAGAAAGTTAACAGAGGAATAAAATAAAAAGAAATTACAGTAAAATAATTATTTACAGAAAATTAACAAATATTTGACATTTACAACGTTACATGACATTAACAATTTATTGAATATTTTCGTTGTTACGGAACTAAAGTTCATCTGCTATAATTACACCATCAGGTTTTTTACTCTTTTGTGACGGGATATTTAGTAAACCTTTTCTGCCATTCAACAGAAACTCTGGTTGTTTTCAAAAGTTACATTGAAGGCTAATGTCAGTTTTTACAATAGTTCATGTTTGCTATGTTTTAAAAATACATTCGATATGCCATTCTGGCTTGGCGTATTGATTTTTGATAAAAGTTCTCCTTTTTTAATTTACGTCACGTTCTGAAACTATAGCGTTACAACTAAAATATTCATTTTACCCACATACTTTTAAATTTACTGAATACAATCAATATGTTTTAGAAATAAAAAATGGAAAAATTTACAATATTAGAAGCAATACAGAAAAAAGTAAAAAGCACTAAAAAACCAAAGGAGAAGATAAACGATTATTTAGGGCAGGGGTTCCCAAACTTTTTTGTACCACGTCCCCTTTTGTTGAAATGAAAGCTTCTCGCGCCCCCCCCCCTTTACAATAAATTGTATGGGCCTAAATAGGAACAAAACAAAAACAAATAAGTATTAGCTTGAAAACAAAACACTTATTTATTCTGCCATAAGATACAACAATATCAGTTTCCATAAAATACAAAAATTATTAATAAAAGAAAAATATATTAGGTTGGTTAGTGAGAAGGATGTGCTTGCATTTTATTTACTATAGTATGCCTATTCGTGGCCGAGTTTTAGTAAGTGCACAGCATACGTCATTAGCAACATCAAGTTCATTCAGATACTTTGTTTTTTTTTGCCACAAGTGTTGAAAATCGCACAAATATTTACTTGAAAAAGGCAAATATAAATGAAGAGCTTCACGTGATACACTAAGATACACTTTGAAATATTTTAACCAAAATGAAGGTTTGTCCATTATAATTATTAATTATAACAAAGTATTTGGCAGACGAATCATGCAAAAAATCATTTGGATTTATTTGCAAAACATCTTCTTGAAATGATTCAGGCAGGGAGTCTATGTTGACATGGAATGGATCAGTTGACATTCTGTAAATAAAATTGTCACAAGTGTTTGGGAAGTATTTCTGGAACTCTTTAATTAAGCTCTCCAAATGGTTTGATATTTGGATTTTCAAACTTGATCCTTCACAAATGTCTTTGAAGCGTGTTTCTTCTGAGATTGGCTCTACTTTAGAGAAATTTGAATAATTTCAGGAGTTTGCTGATATTTTACGCCTCCAAAGTTGAGTAACTAAGCCTTCATCACAATGAGTAACTACTATATTTGAGTCTCCACCCTGCAGCTTTAGGTTGAGGCTGTTCAACGAGTCAAAGATATCTGACAAATAAGCCATTACCCAATTACTTGGGTACAATGTTTTTTGAAAGCCATGTTTAGCTCATATTGCTTTTGATGTTCCAAGGTAATTACTTCATCTCAAAGGTCAAATAATCTTGCCAACATGTTTACTTTTGAGAGCCATCGTACTTCTGTATGAAGTAGCAGTGTTTTGTGATCACTTTCTAAATCTTCACAAAGAGTTTTAAACAGTCGAGTATTCAACGCACTGTTTTTTATGTACTTCACTACTTTAATACACAACTTTAAGACAGCCATAAGTTCATTTGGAAGGGTTTTTGCTACCAAAGCTTGTCGATGTATAAAACAATGTATCCCAATCACATCAGCATTTTTCTCTATTACTAATTGCAAATAGCCTGAACGAAAACCAAGCATTGAAGGTGTACATAAACTGATCAGTTTTTGCCAAGAGAGTTCATGTTTGTCAAAAAACTCTCACACTGCTTTCATATCTAACATTAATAGCTTTTGTCGTGGTCTCCAGTCTCCAACTCTGAAGAAAAGAGTAGCTCGTCTTTCATTCTTTCGTTTTGAATATACCAAACATAAACAATTAACTGATAACGTTGTGCTATGTCCTCTCGTCTAGCTGAATATCAAAAAATGGCGATTATTTTACTGCATAAACTACCTGGTTTTGTATGTCTTCGGTCATATCATCAATGCGGCGTTTCACAGTGTTGTCAAAAAGAGGTATTTGAGATAACTTTTGCTTACTCTGCGTTACCAGACACAATTTAACAAGCGGCTAACTAAATTTAATTTAATGTTCAACTTGTCTCGCGCCCCCCCTGATATGTCCTCACGCCCCCCAGGGGGGGCGTGCCCCACAGTTTGGGAACCCCTGATTTAGGGAAAAGAAGAGAACTTTTTTAGAAAATCAACTATAAAAATAATAGAAGACAACTTGTAAAGGAAGTTAGACATTTTTATCAACGAGTGAAAAAGAACCGAGTGACCCAAAATAAATGCACAATGCTTTGCAGAAATAAAGATGATATGTTACTAGAAGACAAAAAAGACAATTAATCAGACGGGCAAAACATTTCAACGAAGTACTAAACAATAAAGGCCAAACAAAAACAAATACAACAACGAACACAAGAAACAGAAAAACAACAAACACAAGAACTGACAGGGAAGAGCAACTGAAATGCTAGCAGATATATTAAAAGTAGAGTGATTTATACTGCAGCAAAGATAGCTCGATCTCTTGTAAATATATGGAAAAACTGAAGATGCCGGAGCTATGGAACACAGCACTCGTATGCCCAATTCATAAGAAAGTTGATTATACCTACTATGAAAATTCCACAGGAATCGCACTATTAAAAGTAGGATACAAAATATGATGTTAGAAAAAATTATAATAAGTAGAATAACTACCTACGAAACAGAGATAATGTGAGAATAAAAGGCTGGTTCAGATAGGGAAGATTAAAAACCAAGCTAATTTTTATACTAAAATTATTACAAAATAACAGTTATGAACTTATTCTAGGTTTACATCTCACCTTTATTGATTTTAAACAAGCCTACGACTCCTTCTCATGAAACTGAATATATATACGAAGCAAAGAGATCACTAAGAATACCAGAGAAATTGATACTATTATTAATTTAAATTGACGCTAAATAATACAGTATATAATATCATAATAGAAGAAAGGCTTGAAAATCGGTTTGACTTCAATAGAGGTTTAAAATTTTCCCATCAACAAACTTATTAAAAACTGTAAATATAAATTGTAGCAATATAATTAACCCTATATTTAAGTAATTTTGTTAAAACGAAACAGGCATGTTTGTTAAAACAAAATAAACATGTTTGTTTTGTTGTTATTTTTTTTAACCCTCTAGATTTAAGTAATTGTTGTATATTATAATTGAAAAAAAAAAGAAAAAAAAAGAGAGAAAAAAAAGCAAAAAAAAGAGTAAAAAAAAGAAAAAAGAGAGAAAAAAAACGAAGAAAAAAAACTAAGAAGATGTAACAACTAGCACTAGAAAAAAAATTAAGGAGCCAGGATCCAAACAAGCGACACTATTTTTAACAAAAGACAACAGTGCGTAGGTAATAAACGATCAACTCTGGGTAATAAATCATCTTATAGAAAAATGCTCTTTAAAAAAGTGATAAAGAAATAATTAAATGGTTGTTAAAAAGTAGAAAAGCAGTAGGATCATTAAACGCACTTTTGAAGACAAAAAACCTGTCCAGGGTTGCGAAGTTTCGAACTTTTGAAACAATAGTGATAACAGCGATGTTATATATCTAGGGTGCTCGGTAAAAAGAGTATAAGTCAAAAATGGTCAAAATATTATTTTTGCAGAATAAGACTATAAAGGACTATATCTTTACCTTGGTATCAATAGAACAAGTAAATATGCTAATATAAATTAAATAAAATTAATTGGTCTTTTTAGTACAACTACTTAAATGAACTTTTAATTTGGTAACAACAGTTTATGTCAACTTAAACCAGCGTTTCTCAACGTTTTACCATTTGCGCCCCAATTTTCCATAATTATTTTCACCGCGCCCCCCCTCGTTCAATAACAATATATCTATGCAATATATACCTTGAGCAGCATGAAACCTAATAAACTAAAAAGACATTGGGAAACGCTTCGTAGTGAGTACTTTAACAAACCCCGAGAATTCTTCGAGATAAAATTAAACCGGCGTGAAAAGCAAAAATTAGTTTTAATAAAAACTTTGACTGTGAATGAAATAGCTTTACTTGCCTCTTATAAAGTCTGATATTAAATAGCCAGATCTAAAAAGCCTAACACTATTGGTGAAGATCTTATATTACCAACTGCAATCAAAATTGTAGAAACTGTGTTTGGAGATAATTTTGCTAAAAAATTGGAGTTTATACCTCTATCAAATGATACTGTTGCCCGCCGAATTGGTGATATAGCTGAATATGTACAGGATCAGCTAATCAGGAAGTTGCGTGAAAAGCCGTTTTCGATTCAGCTTGATGAGGCATAGTCCTGTCGCCAGGGGGGTACAACGGCCTCCTTAATTCAGATGGACTTACCCAAGTTTTTTTTATATATTTTGACCCGCAGAATACGAATTTTTTGGGTGACAGTTGATCCGGATGTCGATAAGATTGTTATAGACAAAGAACTTGAGGAATTACATAACAGCGATTTCTCGCAAAACAAAACATCTTTTTGTATTTTTTGGGTCATTTTAAACAAAAAATATTCCTACAAGTTTTTTCGTAGAATGCATAGTTTTCGAGATAACCGCGGTTGAACTTTCAAAAAATCGAAAAATTGTAATTTTTGAACCCTAATAACTTTTGATTAAAAAATAAAGTAGCAATTCTGCTTACCGCATTTGAAAGTTTAAGTCAAATTATATCGGTTTTGATTATTTGCATTGCTAAAAATTTATTATTTTATTGTTAAACAAAGCTATAAACACCTAGTATGTGAGTGATGTTTTCTATGATTTCTCATTTAAAATCGAGTACAGTCGGAAAAATGAAAGAATACCCATGAACGAACATATAAAACACCCTGTATTTTCCTGTCACCGTGTCACAAAGAAAATTTTCCAGTGCTAGTACATGTAACAATAATTATTACATGTAATTGCGCTGGCCAATTTTTTGTGTGACACAGTGACAGGAAAATACAGCGTGTTTTATATGTTCGTTCATGGGTATTCTTTCGTTTTTCCGACTGTAGGTAGAGTAGCTACAAGTGCAAGCGAGGCAATTTCTACGTAGCATGCGTTAAAACGTATGTATTAGGCACAGGAAACACTATGTGTTTATAGATTAGTTTAACAATAAAAAAATTAATTTTTAGCAATGCAAATAATCAAAACCGATATAATTTGACTTAAACTTTCAAATGCGGTAAGCAGAATTGCTACTTTATTTTTTAATCAAAAGTTATTCGGGTTCATAAATTGCAATTTTTCGATTTTTTGAAAGTTCAACCGCGGTTATCTCGAAAACTATGCATTCCACGAAAAAACCTGTAGGAATATTTTTTGCTTAAAATGACCCAAAAAATACAAAAAGATGTTTTGTTTTGCGAGAAATCGCTGTTATGTAATTCGTCAAGTTCTTTGTCTATAACAATCTTATCGACATCCGGATCAACTGTTACCCAAAAAATTCGTATTCTACGGGTCAAAATATATAAAAAAAACTTGGGTAAGTCCATCTGAATTAAGGAGGCCGTTGTACCCCCCCTGGCGACAGGACTAGCAACAGTAGCAACAAATATGCTCATTTTATTGCCTACGTTCGATTTTGTGATGGCAGATCAGTAGCAGAACTAGTTTTCTGCAAACCAATATAATTGATAGCAAATTCGCTTGCATTATTTGCTATGTTAAATGATTATATAAATGAAGCAAACATAGAGACACTGTATGATCAACAGAGAAGCTCTGGCTTGAATATTGTGCTAACTACGGTTGTAACAATAGTTAATTATCTACATAAAAATGAGACCTTTGAAAACTAGAATCTTTTCTTTACTTTGCAAAGTCATGGATGCGGTACATTCAGCATTATTATTTTATTGTGAGGCAAGCTGGTTATTACGTGGGAAATTTTTACAACGTGTTTTGAATCAAGACATGGAATCGCCATTTTTCTAGAAGAAGAAAAGAGGCCGCAAGCCAAGATGTTTCACGATGGTTTATTTTTGATGAAATTGAATTACTTGGTTGATATATTCGAGAAACTAAATATTTTGAACTTACAACTTCAAGGGGCCAATACACATAAATTTGATACGAATGATAAAATTAACGCTTTCTGTAGAAAATTGAAATTGTGGAGCAGGAATTTAAAGCAAAAAACCTAGAAATGTTTCAAAATGTGGATGAATGTTTTAAAACTTACCAGGTTGAAGAACAACACGTGAAAGTTGTTTTTGTAATCATTGAAAATCATTTAGCAATGCTGACAAAAAATTTTAAAAGATACTTTTTTGCCGACGACCAATTAATACTTACCTAATAGTTATGAGTGGGTCGGGAATCCGTTTCAAATTACACCCGAAGAGCTCTCTACTGCAGAAGAAGAAACCTTCATAGACTTCACAGCAAATACCGAAATCAAGAAACAGTTTAACATTAGATCCCCCTTTGAATTTTGGGCAGGGGTAAATGATAAGTTTTTTGCACTGAAAACCAGAGCGTTTCGTATACTATTACCGTTTTCACCATCCTACCTTTGCGAAACAGGATTCTCCGCGATGGCTGCTTTAAAGACCAAATATAGATCGCAGCTAAATATAGAGAAATAACTGAGAGCGTCTATTTCTAATATTACACCCTGTTTTGATAAGCTTTGCTCTGCAAAACAGGCCCAAGGAAGTCACTAATTTACATTAAATTAGTTGATTTGATATTCAGTGCTCATAACTATGTATAGCTCCTTGTACATGTGTATTTTATTTTTTTGTTTGTCAGAATTTTGTTTTGCTTTGATTTTAGTAAATTAGTCAATGTTTTAGGTGTTTTTTATATATTTTCACGCCCCCTCATTGCTAAAAGCGCGCCCCCCTAGGGGGGCGCGCCCCACAGGTTGAGAATCACTGACTTAAACTGTTTATACACTTCGAGTTTGTGAACTATTCTTGGCTCTAATAGTACATGTCGACATATGTACTGTTTTGACCATTGATACTGAATAATATCCAAGTAAGGCGGTCGACTTATACTAAGACGATCGCTTTCAGATACGTGTGTCAAGCTTACTAAGCAAATATTACTCTTTTCTGTACGAGATTTTCAAGAAACAACTGATAACTATTCGCGTTTGGCTGATAACTAAACCGTGGGAATTTTACCAATTAAAGATTACACTTAATAGGGACAGCGAGAATAAGTAATACTAACTTCTTACGTAGGTTTAATTTGATAAAAATAGATGAGTAAGTGGTTTATTTTCTGGACCACTGTGCAATATGGGTGATCGTAACAAACGTGTTGCATATATTGTTAGCCTTATAGACTCCGAACCACCTAAAATCACTAGAAAAAGGACCTTGGATCCGGATAAAGAAAAAGTTCGCAAAGTGGCTATTGTTTTTCATTTAACGGTGAAGGGCGCTAGAATTCAAATTTGTAAAAAATGTTTTATGAACATATTTGACGGGACAAATATGTTTATTACACTGGCTCTTGCAAATAGGGATTCAAATATTTTAGGGAGAATAACTGATGACCAACGTGGTCGTGATCCTTCTGCTACAAGCATAATGAAGGAAAAATTAATGCAGTGAAGTCCCACATAAATTCTTTTCCCCTATATGAATCTCATTATACTCGACGAGAAAGTAGTAGATTGTATTTGCCATGCCATCTTAATCTTAAGATAATGTACAAATTATACTGTGAAGAAAATGAATCACCTGTCTGTAGACCTATCTATGAAAGAGAGTTCCATAAAATGAACATTTCATTTAAAAAACCTAAAGTAGATATGTGCCATAAATGTGATGTTCTGAGTAATAAACTCAAAGTTACTGAAAGCGAAGATGATAAAACCAAAATAAAAGATGAGATAAGTATTCATCACACTGCTGCACACAATGCATATGTTATGAAGAGCAACGACACAGAAAAAGCAAAATGTGGTAGTACTTTTAGATGCCTCACTTTTGATTTGCAAACTTGTCTCCCAACTCCATATGCAAATTCCTCTGTTGCCTTTTACAAAAGACAGTTATGGACATACAACCTACCTACATATTCATGAGAATGGAGAAGGAAAAGTGTGGCATGTTACATGTTGCACGAAGGTGAAGGAGGCCGGGGAGGTAACATGTATTTATAAAGAATTAATATCACTAACACCACATGTTTCCAAAGTAACCCTGTACTCGGATACATGCGGTGGTCAGAACAAAAATTCACATGTTGCTATGATATTTTTAGTAGCAATGCAAAATATCACTAATTTAGAAGTTATTGACCATAAATTCATGGTGAGTGGGCACAGTCATATGGAGTGTGATATTGATCATGGATTGATCGAAAAGCAAAAAAAAACGGTTAAGTGTTCCAATAAGCCATCCTCACGACTGGTATCAGCTTGTGAGAACTACAGGAAAAAAGAAGAAATTCAATGTTGTAGAACTTTACCATGGTGATTTCTTAAATTTTTCATATCTTTTGAAAAGTAGCTGTCTCATGCGTTAAAAAGATAAAAGAGGTTTCAACTGGTTTGATGTGAAATAATTTCGTTATACAAGAGAAAATGGAATTATTGTTTATAAAACATCACTTGATGAAAAAGAGAAATTTCTGACGCTAAATGTACTACATAGAGGACAAACTAATTCTAGGTTGGTGCCCAGCAATTTGTATAAAAGCACTCTTGCTATAACAGTGCAGAAGAAAAAGGATAATATTTTTAATCTTTTTCCTCTGATAAGTCCAGTATTTCACGACCTTTATAAAAATTTAAAGACAACTTATGCTGCTGATGTGATTCCAGATGATGAAGATTCATCTGACGCAGAGTAATACTTTTCTCCGTTACCATTATTCCTGTTTTTGTATTGTTTGTTTAATAAATAATGCATAAATATGTTTTTGTTTATTTATTTTTTAATAAAAAACAGCTTTTTTGGGCTGAACAAATTAGTATAAGTCATCTGGTACGTGTGGTCCAAATAATATAAGTCACATTTTTTTTTTTGTAATTTCCATTTATTAAAAAAAAAGATATACCATCTTCAAGATTAATGTTTACAAAGTAAAATAGGTAAATATAACAATTCTGTGTACTACGATTTAGGAGATATGACAATTAATTAGCTTCAGAACAAAATTATTTTTCGTTTTTTGCTTCTCCTGAAAAGTTGACTAAATTGACTTATACTTCTTTTACCGAGCACCCTAGATATACTGTTATATAATTTTTATGGGGAAAATTTAGAGAATTAATTTTATGTCAAAGACCACGAGATCGTAAATTTTCATCGCCCTGTAAATGACCAAAAATTGTAAATAAAATAATTTAGCCGTAAGCAGTGTTTCGTGGAAGAGTGAAAGTCTAATGGTAAAGTTGCTAAGAATGGATTAATGCATTTCAAAACAATGGACTAGAAAACATTAGTTTTAGAAAGTTAATGTGCCGCTTTGGAATGGACAATATACAATGTTTCTAAATGGTTTCCTAGAAAGAAAGGATCGTAAACACTTTTGTTTAGTTAAGAAAGAGGGTTTTTTTTAGAATGTAAGTAAAGTTTAATTATAATATATCCTGGAAATTGACTAGACATAAAATTTGTATAAAATATTATTTGTTCTTAAGAAAAAAGTAGGGATATGATGTATGGAGAATGCTTGTGATTGGCAAGGAGACCGATGGAGGGAGAATAGAGTGGTTGATTTTCTGATTGATGAGGGAAAAATAATTCACTGCGTAATGGAGATCGTAAGTAACCAGTTAAGTTTGAAAGTAGTAATTTTGTGTAAAGTGGTTAATTTGGTGGCCGTGGAAGCAGATTCGTGTTCGTGACGAAATCGTGATCAGGTCAAGAAGTACAAACTCCTTGTGTCCGAATAGATTCCAGTTTCTATCTGGAACGAGTAGCCAGTTTATATCAACTTGCACGAGATATCGAGCTGAGAGAAGAAATCTTGGAATTATAAAGATTGATATTGTTTGTATCGAGTCAGAGATTTAATTGAGGAGAGAATTCGAGCCAGTGCTGTTTTTGTTTGTGAAACACTTTGAAGGAGAAGGAGAGATGCAGCATCAGAGGAGCACGTTGTGGGAGAACCGAGGACAACTCAATCCATGAGAAGAAATAAAGAAGATAGAAAAGGTTAGTCAGATTATTTGTGAAAAAAGAGAGTTGTTTTATATTACATACCATATTTGTTTTTTGTCAACTTAACAGTTTTACAGCATAATTTATTCATTCATAAATTCATAGAAGATATAAGTAATCTATTTAAAAAGTGAAAATTAAATTTTGGTTTCTTTTATATAATAATAAGAACAGTCTACCGAATCATTCGAATGAATTTTGGTTAAAAAAAGAAGATAATAGAATTAAAGTTTTTTTATTAGATAAGAAATTTTTACAACAGAATAAAGTTTAGCATACTTTTTGAATCTTATATTTATGGTATAGTATATAAATAAATAATAGTTATACAATTTATATGATTTTGAGTATATTTATTTTCCCTGTTTTGTCCTGGATAAAGTAAGCAACGAGAAATACTAGAAGCCACAAACTGAAGGTAATACATTAAAATCAATTAGCCCTGAAAATATTTTGTATTGGAAAGTTTTTTGGTTTTGTTTTTATGAGTAGCAATTAAAATAATTAATTAATTAATCGAATTAATAAGATGCTGATCAATCTCATAACAGAGAGAAAATGCAGAGCATAATAATACATATTATATGATATTTGTATAGCAAATCAGAAAGAAGAACAAATGTTAGAGATTTGAGAGAGGTTGATTATCACGATAATATGAATACGGACATGTTTGTGAAATGTTTGAAACAAAAACTGCTTCCAAGTTTACCAGAACCATCTGTTATTGTTTTGGATAATGCCCCACACCTTTCCGAAATTTTAAATAAGCAACCAACAAATTCGATTACCAATGGTTATGGACTAAAAATATATTTTTCTACAACCGTGTTAAAAATGCAATTTTTAGCACTCCATACGAGAGTTAAAAATGCTATTTTCAGGCACTAGTGCTTTAAAATATTTTTTTCTTCAAACGTCAAATAATGATGACATTACTTATCTAACTTGATCCTGTCAAAGTTTGATGTCTCCGCCGGCAGCAGTTTTTTTCCCATTTCTTTACGGCGAAGGGAAAAATGTTGTCATGGCAACAATATGAAACATGTCACAAAGCAACAATACAAATGTCATTAACAACAATTAAACATCATTTTTATTTATAGTAATATTAAAAGTACAATTAGTTAGTGAGGCATTTTCAAAATTGAACCGTGCAAAAATGTTCCCGACTCTTGATACGCATTGGTAATTGTTGATGATACTGATGGTCGAGCACAACTTTCAGCAATCATTCCCGATGTTGGCGAATCATGAGGGTTTAAAATTTTTTGAGCATTATCGTTCTTATTTCTTATTGAATCCTCTATATATCCTTCGGCAACCGTGCTTGATTTCCAGCCCCCATATCGTTTGAGGCATTCTAGATTTCCGCCTCCATCAATTAAAAGTGTTGCTGAAGTTCGTCGTAAAGAGTGACCCGTGTATGCGCTTGCATCGTTTAAATTTAAATAACTAGCTACTCTTTGGGCTACTGCGCTGATCGAATGTATTCCCATGACGCTTCGGTAACACTTTCCATTTTGGTACTTGATAAAAATCGGTTTTCTGTGAAATTTTCAGGCCGCAGTGATGCATACTTTTTATACAGTTTAATGTAGTTTTGACCAATTATCGTAAAAGATCTAATTTGTCGTGTTTAACTGTCTGGGATTTTGATAATTATTACATTTTCTTTATCCTCAATGTCCACAGTCTTCATTTTTACCATTTCGTCGCATCGACAGGCGCCGGTAACCCCAATTAACAAAACAATCTGAAATATTTTTATAATTTAGTAGAGTATACTACATGCTTTGCAATAAAATTTTTTTTACCTTTAATCCTAAATACAACTTATCTGGCGATTCAAACAAAAATTTATCAAACTCGTCTTTAGTGAAAACTTTAGACTTCTTTGCAGTATATCCTTCGCTTGTCTTTTTCAGAAAGGCACGTAACTTTAAAAATTTGCTTATATCCACATTTTTTCTAATAACTAACTCGGATTTTATCAATCTGAAATATTTTTATAATTTAGTAGAGTATACTACATGCTTTGCAATAACATTTTTTTTACCTTTAATCCTAAATACAACTTATCTGGCGATTCAAACAAAAATTTATCAAACTCGTCTTTAGTGAAAACTTTAGACGTCTTTGCAGTATATCCTTCGCTTGTCTTTTTCAGAAAGGCACGTAACTTTAAAAATTTGCTTATATCCACATTTTTTCTAATAACTAACTCGGATTTTATCATAGAGTATCGTGACCACATTGTAGAAGATTTCCATTTATTTTCATTTTCCATTATATTAAAATATGCCAGTAAAACGTCTTCGGTAACTTGCCGTACTCCTCTTGTATCGCACCACTCTTGGAAGTGCTTGTACGCTAACCGATACTTTATTCCGGACTTGGAGGGCCCCAAACGTGCTACTGCATCATTAGCCGCGGACTCAATTTCGTTTAGGTTTTCCATTTTCGCACTAAATTTGCGCTTGCGGTTGGAACAACCATAAGCTGTCTTTAATAATTGCAAACAACTGTCAAACAACTGTAACCAGGGAGACGCAAATCCCACCGACGACTTAATTATTTTAATTTCTAACATCTAGACGACTTTGATAGTTGTTACAGTTAATTTCGAGTAAAAATAGCGTATGAATTGTACTATTTATGGTTGAAAATTGCTACGTTTGAAGAAAAAATAATATACTTTATTCGGCAAAGAAGCGACTTTTCTTGACTTGCCCTCTATTACGCGCCTCACTTCGTTCGGCGCGTAATATCGGGCGCGTCAAGAAAAGTCATGCTTCTCCGCCTCATAAAGTAATATACTATTAAGGCACTGCAGTTAATATTGACCGTATAGGCAATTTTGATGTAATGTCAAAAAATATAAAAATGGAATTATAAAAATATAAAAAATATAAAAATATAAAAATATAATAATATAAAAATATAATAATATAAAAATATAAAAATATAATTATAAAAATATAAAAAATATATAAATGTCAGTCAAGTTCAAGTAAAAGTTTTTGTAGATATTGTCCTGTAATTAATTACGTTTGTAGAAAAGTATTGTATAATATGCGTGTTTAAAACTACATTTTTAACGTGTACTTTTAACACTTATATCATAAATAACTATTATGTCATTTCCACAGTATTCCTTAAAACCAAAATTACGAGTAGTCCAGTTAGCTAATAGGAACGGAAAACCAAAAATATTTATAGTAGACGAGCTTATACCTATTTTTGGCTAAAATGTATTACTTAATATTGTAAATTTACAAGGATAAACTATATTGGACGTAATAGTTACATTAATGCAGCAGTTTTGGAGGAAAAAACGCAAAAAGAATTGGATACTGCTACGCCTGCAATTTAGGAAAACAGTGTGCGAAAATATGAAAAGTTAATAGAAGACTGTTTTGTAAGAGAAAATTGCATCAAAGCAATTAACACAGTAATCGTTTACAATCCAAATGAAGATATTGTTCTGAAGCTATTTATTTCATTTTGCCGTCTGTATTCAATTCATTATTTTTATTGAGAATAAACCACAATTTTGCTTTAAAAAACAAGTTTATTTGACGTTTCGATTTCTGAAAATAAAAATTGAAATGTCGCATATACTTATTTTAAAGTAAAATTTTTATTCCCAATAAAAATAGTAAAGTCTAAATGAAGATTCTGACGACAGTGAATATGAGTGATTATAAGCATTGATTATAGACACGGTTATAAGTAAAATAAGTCTTTAATTCTTGATTACATTGTAAGGAAGGTAATATGTCTTCATTTTCTTATTAAGAAAAATTGTTAATATTATTGTTATTATTTTGTCAGTAAATACTTACCACTATTTAAAATTTATAGAATCTGTCATTTTCTTCTCTTTTTGCACCAACAATTGTATTTAGAACAACGATTTTTAAATGCATTTTTTTTCTAATCCTGAAAAAAACTAATAAATATTTCTGAAAAATTTAAAAGCAGATTGAAAGATTATATTACTGCCGAAAGGTTCCGTTTGACTAAGATATTTTAAATTAAATATTACACTCAATTTTCTCGTCTTTTTCACCCCTGTAACTTATTCAAATAAACATTATATCGTCGGTATACTGCGAAAACCAGATAAATGACAAATTTTAAAATATTGTGGTAATACACTTCTCAACAATTAAAGTGGATAGATATTATGAAAATGTGTATTTTATTTTTTGTTCATAAGCTTAAATAGAAAAATGGAGTGATATAAATAAAGATTTATTTTTACTTCGTATTTTCATACAGATGAACCGAAAGAAAGAGATTCTTTAAGAATAAGAAAAAATAGAAAATAAACACAAATTGTAAAATTAACAACCTAAAATTTCTATTTCTGCTCAATTTCTAATATCCCGAAAAGAAAAATTAATAGTCTGTGGATCCACCTCTGTGTCGCCTTAGCACTCTAACTCTATTTGAAAGACCTCTTAGTAAATTATTGATGAACTGCTGCGGTATACGTTCCCAAATCGCGCGTAATGTATTGGCCAACTGATCTAAGGTTTGGGACGGTTGAAGACATGTTCAATGCAATTCATATCAGGTGAACACGGTGGCCACTCCATTCCTGTAATGCCATGAGCTTCTATACATTCGTTGACAATTCTCGCACGGTGAGGGCGAGCATTATCATCAATCAGAACAAATTGTTCGCCTATTGCACCAAAAAATGGAACAACTATTGGTACTATGACTCTGTCTCGATATCGTGTAGCAGTCATTGTCTCATTAATTAAGACGACTAAGTCCGTGCGACCGTCAAAATATATGCCTCCCCACACGCAAACGGATCCACCTCCAAAAAGAGTGGTTGGGGCCATAGATAAATAATATAGTATTACCAGATAGATAGGCAACTCACTGTAAAAATTTGGTTCCTTACGCCATTTGCGAGCGATGTGTTAACTAATCACCATTTGGCGGGAAATTCAAATGGACAAGCATTAATTTTATCCGTTTAGCGCCTCTTGCGGGCAATTTCGTTACTAATTAAAATATCTTTATATTTTACAAGAAATAATCTCACCTATATTATTAAAATAAAATACCAAAACTTACTAAGCTTGTTAAAGTATTTTATTTAAATAATATCTAAGTACAGTGGAACCCCGATAAGTCGGCCTCCGATAACCCGGAAGTCCGGCTAACCCGGACCGATTTTCATCAGATAAACATTTTGATTTTCAATATTTTGTATTTTTCAATTTAATTGTGGCTTATTTCCAATCAAACTAGTTAATTATCAGACAAACCTTTCAACAATAAAAATGTATGTAATATAATATTTGAGAGATAATGTGTATGTGTGTAATTTGAACTGTACGATATTGAAAATGACTCATAGCACACGCCGCAGAAACAACAGCCACCTGTCTGTAGTATCTATTCCTTTTTATTTCAAACTGTCAGCATTGTTTAGGAAAGACTATTTAAAAAATTCTTTTATAAACAATGGTCTTTAGTATTGTGTGTCTTGTATTGTTCGCTTCCATTTGCTTACGTTTGGGTTTGGTGTTTTTTTTTTAGTAATTTTAATGAGTAGGTACTGTGCATATTTATAAATATATTTCATGTTATGTAAATTCTAACGGAGTTTATCTGTAAGTATACCGTATTTTATTAATTTTTACCATATTCTCCGGCTATCTCGGATTTTCGATAAGCCGCATCGGTCGCGGTCCCGATTAATCCGAGTTATCGAGGTTCCACTGTAATACTCATAAATTATTCGGAATTCTCAAGTTGCAAAATATGTTATTTTTGCTGTCAAATTTAGTAAGGAAAAGGGATATAAAAAAGTTAGACAATTTTTTTCTAAATATATGTACGTGTATTTATTCGTTGTTTCAGATAAAACAGTTATAAACTAATTACTATTTACCATTTACCTATGCATTTTCTAACTTTTTTATGATTTGTACACAACAATAATAAATCATGTTTATTTTTTTTATTAACACAACACCAAAGTTCTTTCGCAACTAAAACAAAACTACACACTACACTTTATAAACGAAGGATAAGGAACCAACTGAAATTGAAATTACTAAGAATAAATCGTTACAGATAATACAATAAAAACTGTAAACTAATAGAAAATTATTTGTACTTGCACTAACTCTAGCTGTCATTACTTTTGAAGAATTGACAATCGAGTTAAGCCTCGTTTGATTATTTTATTTGTGACATTCAGGTATGGTGTTTTAACATAAATGATTGGTTAAAGTCTTCGTGAGCGAGAAAGGCTGTCGTTTCTCTTTATTTAGCTGAGCGGTGTGGAAGTGGTGGGGGAAATTCCCCAATTTTTCCATATGAGATTCCGGGGCATGGGTTGGGGCTCTCAGATTTTCATTGTAACGCTGTCCTCTTTCCCTCTCCACCAATATTTGGCCATCATTCGTATACAAACGAAATCTGGACTCGTCAGTAAAGAGACAATTCCTTCAATTTTCGAAATTCCACTGATAGTGTTCCATCGCCCAGCGATATCTGCATGCACGCTGCTCCCTAGGTAGTCGTGGATGGGTAGCGCGCCGTCTAGCTCTTAAATTGGATACATGTAACTGTCTTCTGACAGTTTGACTGAAAATCGCTCGTCCAGTAGCATGCCTGAAGATACTTTTAATTCTGGAAGCCGTGAATGTTGTGTTTCTTCTTGTCGTCAGAACTACAAAACGGTCTTGCCGACGAGTTGTGGATCGTTCTCTTCCTCCTCCATAGCTGTATGTTGCAGATCCAGTTGCTACATACCGATTCCATGCACGACTTATCACACTTTGCGACACATTTAGCCGCATAGCAACCTTTTGTTGAGTTATGCCTTGTTGGATCCAACGAACTAATTGCTCGAGCTGCACTAGTTCTAAACGTCTTTGCGGCATAATGTTTTTGTGATAAATAGATTTCTTGACTTATTGACAACTGGTAAAGCCAATACAAACACTTTTATTCGAATGGTATATTCATGTTTGGAAGAACATTTCTCTCTTTGTACGAGATAAGGGCCGATAAGAATAGGGAGAAAAAAACCACATGCAAAAATATTTGCAATAAAGGTAGCATATAGAGTATAGTACAGGCAATTATTTTAAAAATAGTTTTATATGTTAATTTTAGGAATTTTAAAATTATCCACTTTAATTGTTGAGTAGTGTATTTCTACTGCTGTATATCTACCATATTCAGTAAAAAGGTGATAAGTATCTTTAATACACTGTGATTTAGTTTGATTTACAGGTAAAAGCAGGTAAGTGATTGAACCTGGATCTTTAATTTAGGTTTAATCAGCTAGGTCTCTTAACTTTTTCAAACTAATGATAGAATATTATTTCTGATATATGCATCTTTCACTAGCATATCGAATATCAAACACAACTGGTCCGCTTAATTCAAAATAAAGCACTAAACTTTAAAAACGTTTTTTCTCGATTTCGGTATTTCGACATTTACCTGGTTTTCGTAGTATACCGACGATATATGGGTTCTCAGGGAATTTCGAACCTCGATAATAATGTAATCTTTCATTCTGTGTTTAATTTTTTTTTTAAATACTAATGGTAGGGGAGCCCAAGCAGGGATTTTTTCAGTTACTCGAGCGCGTCAGATTATTACATCGGGAGAAACCTTGTACCTTGAAAATGTACCTCTACGATATCGTTCTATTAGAGGTAAAACTCACTAACTGCACTTATCAGAAAATGGAGAAAAATCGATTTAAAGGTACAAATTGTTTTTTAAATTCACCTGACTTGAATATTGGAATTCCTTTAAGGCAACCTTACAGAATAAATAAAAACAAATATTTTAAGCCATGTTTCGTCACAGGAACTATGATACAATCAATATTAGATCAATTTTTGTAGTTGATGAGTTTTTCCATGAACATAATTTTTGGATATTGAGAAGTTAATGAATTTGTTTCCAACTATCATGACGGAAGTTATGATTCAAAATTCAAAATAAGTAACAAAAATGCATTATATTACAAAATGTTAAAACTTACATAGATTATCTAACCCCTAACGGAACTAAAGCTGCGTATCTGGTAATGGTAATGAATGATAATGAATAAAATATTATTAAACAATTAAATAAGTTTCTAAAAAACAGTTCCCTCTAGGTATAAAAAATCACACGCGATAGAAACAGAAGTAAATTATTGTTGAAATATCAACATCCATTTTTATAGTTACTAATTTATTGTTTGAAAGATCACTCAGTACCAATCTGGCACTCCGGATTGTAAGGAAAAATTCACAAATTGCAATAATAAGTTTTAATGAGTTTTACCCTGAAACCAAAATTCAAAATAATGCATTTCAGATTGTAAGGAAAAATTTACTAAGTGCAATAATATGTTTTAATGAATTTTACCCTGAAACCGAAATTCACAATAATGCACTTAGTGAATTGTACCATAAATTATCTCAGCAATTAGAAGAGTTAGAGCCTCAGGCGACTTTTCCAGGGCTGGGCACAGGGCCGCGCCGTCCACGTGAGCAATGTGTGCGGCGCACACAGGCGCCAGCAATTAAGGGGCGATACTAGACTTTTCACAAAAGTTTTAGGCGGCACAATTACCCATTTTTTTTTCATATTTTACCAATTTGGGATATCATAAAACAACACTTTGCAAGTCTGGCTTTAAAGCATTTATCTAATACACGCTAGTCCAGCAGAATTGATGCTTTAAAGCGATTATACAAAAATTTGTGAGACATTTATTATGCTTTATGTATGTAATAATATAACGCATTAGGATAAAGATCGTGATCGAAATTATCAAGCTAGATGTTTAGGAGATAAAATATCAACATTTACATATGCTCAGTTGTTCAGTCTACAATATGTTCAGTTGTTCAGTCTATATAAAGTTCTGTTGAAAGTTAACTTCGTTAGCAAAAATTTTCAATCAAAAACAATGAATATGCAGCATGCAGCTGGCCTTAAATGCTTTACAAGAGATAAAACAATTGTTGCTAGAGTTTCGGACAGATATAAAATTTAACGATATTATTATTACTACAGCAAATGAAACTGCAGAGAAAATTGATGTGCCCAGTTATCAACCAGCCACACAATTATTACGGCTTCGGAAAAAAAACTGACAGTTCGATTACGAACATTTTGGATCGATGACGAACCGATTTTGGATCCTAAAATGTCATACAAAGTTAATTTCTTTCATTGTTTTCTCGAGCAGGCATTAAGTTGGAAATTTGAAAAAAAAAACAGATTTAATGATCATCTATATTATAGAGGGAGATAATTTGTTTTAGACGTTTTGAGACAAATTATATGAATTATACAGTTTCAGCCTTTGTTAAAAGAATTAAATAATGATGTTTGTAAAATTTTAAGGTATATATCTTTAAAGGAATTAACTGTTTTTTCTTCTTGATATGTCTATCCGTGATGAATGTTGGCGATCATCATGGCAATCTTTATCTTAGCTATATCCGCGCTATGCAGAACGGCAAAGCTGCATATTGATTGTGTTGAACCAGATTCTGAGGTATTTTAACCAGGATGTTTTTTTCCTGCTGGACCTCGCTTTTTAAATATTTTTCCGTCCACGATGGCTTGTAGTGAGGCATATCTGGATTCATTTCGGATAATGTGTACAAAGTATTCTAACTTCGAGATTTGATGGTAGTCAGTACCTCTCGGTTCTTCTTCATTTTTCTGAGGACCTTCTCATTTGTGACCCGGTCAGTTCACGGGATTTTAAAAATTCTACGGTATGTCCACATCTCAAATCTTTCAATTTTCTGCACATATCTGCGTCCAAGGTCCACGATTCAACACTTTAAAAAAGGACAGAGAAGACTTAGCATCGCAGCACTCTTACTTTTATACCAAGAGAGAGGTTGTGACTCTTGAAGAAGGCCCCCATACGGTTGAAGATGGATTTAGCTTTTCTGGTGGTGTTCTGTTATTTTTTCTTGCTAATGATCATAATCTTTGTCTTCATTACGTTTATATTGAGTCCATATTATCGACTGTAATATGTGATTTTGTTCATAAGGACTTATAGGTTGTCCGCAAATATTATGGTGTCATTTGCATACCTGATGTTATTTAGCAGGTACCAATTTAGTAGAATTTATTTCAGTTTCGTTCAAAGCTTCGATAAATATTCTTTTAGAACAGGGATTGAAAATTAGAATGTATAAAATGCAGACTTGCCTCACTCCACGCATGACGTTCACGTATTCGGTGTGTTCACCGTGCTGGAAGGGCGAAAAGTGATTTTTTTATTAAATAGATATTTATTTTCAAGTTTACCTGTATCTTTAGTTATTTATGTTGTTACACCAAATATTTATTTTTACTTAATTCTTTAAACTTATTTCCCTGTTGCATATATGAGAATTTTTAGTTATTTTTGTTTGGTTACAATAAATAATTGTTCATTTTCACATTATTTAATTTAACGAGACGATTTAAAAAAATGCCTATTTTTGGGCGCCATTAAATGTTTTGCACACAGGCGCTAGCACTTGCTGGCGCGGCACTGGCTGGGCAGTACCGTATTGAGTTCAAATCGATGAAAATATCAAAATCTTAAAAAAGTGCACTTAGTGAATTTTACCTCTAATAGGAAGATATTGGCTCTTAACGCAGGGGAGTTCGTTAAGGGGGGCCGAAAAAAAATCAATCCTTAGAAAAACTCGAAATAGTCAGATTAAGATAAGGTAAGTTAAGTACATGCAAAAGAGGGTATATTTAAAAAATCTGACGATTTGAGCGGGACATAAGGAAATGGATGAGTCACAAAGTTTCACAAAAAAAGCAAATATTTTGCTAAATGGATAACAGATCGAAAACCTAAAAAAAATACCTACTCAATATTTTTAAAAAATATATCGAATGATACCAAACACGACTTCCCACGGAGAGGGGTGGGGGGTAAATTTAATATTTTAAATACGAATCCCGCGATATTTCGCGAATGAACATCAGATCGAGAAACTGAAAAATACACTTATTCAATATTTTTGAAAAATCTATAGAATGGCACCAAACACGACCCCACGGAGGTGGCGTGGGGGGTTACTTTAAAATCTTAAATGGAGGCCCCATTTTTTATTGTAGATTTGGATTCCTTGCGTAAAAATAAGTAACTTTTATTCGAGATATTTTTTCGAATTATGGATAGATGGCGCTATAATCTAAAAAAACGATTGTTGGAAATGGAAAACTAAATTAAAAATGGACAAGACCCCATTAAAATAGAAAATTTTACTTAAATTTTTTGGTTTTAGGAACTACTCTTCACAGCCCAATAGGTCCCCATAACGCTCGAGTGACTGCACATTTCGCATACTTTGCTCCCCTACCATAATTACTTTTCTCAGGATTCCAAAAAAAATTAATACAGTTAAAAAGCATTGCAAGCAAATTTTGCGCCAATCCACTTAATCCAAAAAAGTCGCAAATTCGTGAAACATACTATAGTCTTTCGCATATCAAAACTTCATATTATTGTCCTCGACATTTTTAATAATCAAATTAAATTTCATTATGCATTTTGTTAAAAAGTTTATTGTTGAAAAATATCCATAAATAACATTGAAATATAAATATGTTGAAATAGATTAATATTTACTCTAAATAATTAATTGGTATTTGAATTCCAAAAAGTCATTTTATTGTTTGTTTGTTTATTTAAGTTAAAATTTGAAAATCTACTATTTTAAAATTAGCATTATTGATAAACATTTTATAGCCCAATAACCAAATTGTATGATGTTTTCTATTTGCTTTGAGTTAATATTTTTTGGGGTGGTTGTTTTGTGGATGAATGTTACCCCTTGTGGAATTCGGAAAATTTTTAATTAACAACGGATTTTTAACCTTTACTATTTACATATGTGCTTTGTTAATTAATTTACGAAAAACGAGTATTAAATGGATTTCCGAAATAACATCTATTTGTTTTAATTTTTTTTTATTAACATCCCAGACTTTTTACAATTGTTTTCCAATGAAAACAATAAGTAAATTTTTTGTCGTTACAATGACAGAGAGATGTAAAGTCCAGTGACCAAATCATTAGAGTCTGGGCTGATTATCGGAGAAGAGGCCATTTTCGGGGAAAGTTATTTACCAGCAATTTTATTGCTGGAATCGAAGCTTATGATTATAATAATAATATAGGTATGCAAAGTCCGCAGATAGTATGCTACTTTTTTATTAACAAAATGGCGCCCCCAAATCGTGTTTTTTTCAATTCTTGCTCCATAACTCCGAACATTTTATCTTTACATCAAAAACACCCTAATAAAAATTCACTGAAATTAAATTCTGCATAAAGACCTGTTTTTTCCGATCTGCTCCGACGAAAATGTTCCTCGGAAAATGCGGATTTTCCCAACAAAATTTTTAAATTTCAAATAAAGTTTTAGATAAATAATTCTCTACCAATAATTAAATATCTCGGTGACATAAAAGCTTTCTTAGTATAGATTATAGTTTTAGAAGCCGGTGAAAATTAAACGAATATTTTAGCAACAATTCAATTGTTAATTAATAATTTACGGTCGCAATAATAACCAAAACACTAAAATGATACACTGATCAAACTCTGAAATCTGATAAAGATGAGATGCCTATTTAATATTTTGTCGACAAAATATAAATTTTAAACTTTTTTGAATAATCTTTAAATGTTTAAAAAAATAGTTATAAACAAATTAACGTTTCTCAGAAAGTTTTTATTATATCCAAATTTTAAAAATAGGCAAAATGCGTATTTCAAAGATCTTGAAAATGAATGCTTTAAAACTTTTTTGCAGCCATTTGCAAAAAAGTTATGAATCAGCAAAATAAACATACGATTACTACGTTGTTTATATATTTTTTTTAAATTCTTTCAAGGCGTAAAAGTGAGTTTTGAAGTACAAGCTAATTACTTACAAAAAATATCGATTATTAGTTTAATGGTTATATTTTGATTAAAGATTATAAATATTTTTTTGTAATTTACACGCGCGAAAGTAGACTAATAAAGTACCGTAGCTAAAATTTTAAATCAAAACGACGACCGCCGCGCGACGTACAGTACAGTAGTTAATAAATAAAATTATGTATTATAACCCGTCCATATACACAAATCGCGCGAGTTTAAAGCGTGCCAGTCGCTTCGAGTGAACATTTTAGCTCCGGCTCTGTATCAAGCCTACTTTCGCGCTAAAAATTACAAAAAAAACATGTTTAATCATTGATTAAAATATAACCATTGAGCTAATGTTTGATATTTTTTGAGAGTAATTAGTTTGTACCATGAACTCACTTTTGAGCTTTGAAACAATTAAAACAAATTATAAACAACGGAGTAATCGTATGATTATTTTGCTGTTTCATAACTTTTTTGCAAATGGTTGGAAAAAGTTTTTAAAGCATTCATTTTCAAGACGTTTGAAATACGCATTTTAAGTATTTTTTAAAATTATAATATAATAAACAATTTCTGAGAAATTTTAGTTTGTTTATAATTATTTTTTTAACATTTAAAAATTATGCAAAAAATGAAAAATTTATATTTTGTCGACAAAATATTAAATAGGCATCACATCTTTATAATCTTTCTAAGTTTGATCAATGTCTCATGATTATTTTGGTTGTTATTGCGACTGTAAATTGTTAATTAACAATTGAATTGTTGCTAAAATATTCGTTTAATTGTCACCGGCTTCTGCAGTTATAATCTATATCAAGGAAACTTTTATTTCACAAAGTTATTTAAATATTGATAAATAATTACTTACCCAAAAGATTTATTTGAAAATTCGAGAATTTGTTGGAAAAACCCACATTTTCCGAGAAAAATTTTCATCGGAGTAAGTCAGAAAAGACATGCCTCGATGTAGAATTAAATTCGGGTGAGTTTTTATTAGAGTGTTTTTGGTGTAAAGTTAAAATCTTCGAAATTATAGACCAATAAATGAAAAAAACTCAATTTGGGGCGCCATTGTGTTAATAAAAAAGAAGCACACTATCTGCGGACTTTGCATACCTATATCATTAATATATAGGATCATGATATTCGATTCCAGCAATAAAATTGCTGGTAAATATCCTTTCTTTGTACTTCACTAATTAGACCAGCGTATTATAACTATTTTTTTTCTTCAAAATTTAAAGATTATGCAAAAAAAAAACGAATAATTTAT
Source organism: Diabrotica virgifera virgifera (assembly GCF_917563875.1). Lineage (NCBI taxonomy): Eukaryota > Metazoa > Arthropoda > Insecta > Coleoptera > Chrysomelidae > Diabrotica > Diabrotica virgifera. The sequence goes on along the minus strand of NC_065451.1, from coordinate 46,714,109 downwards.
ATTTTGTCGATAAAATATTAAATATTCCTCTCATCTTTATAATCTTTATAAGTATGATCAATGTATCATGACTATTTTGGTGATTATTGCGATCGTAAATTGTTAATTAACAATTGAATTGTTGCTAACATAGTTTAATTTTCACCGGCTTCTGGAATTACAATCTATACCAAGAAAGCTTTTATTTCACTAAGTTATTTAATTATTCAATAATAATTACTTACCTAAAACTGTATTTGAAAATTAGAGATTTGGTTGGGAAAACCGGCATTTTTCAAGAAAAATTTTCGTCGGAGCAAATCGGAAAAAACATATCTCTATGCAGAATTTAATTACGGTGAATTTCTATTTGAGTGTTTTTGTCGTAAAGTTAAAATCTTCGGAGTTATAGAGCAATAATTGAAAAAAATACGATTTGTCGGCGCCATTTTATTTATAAAAAAAGTAGCACACTATCTGCGGACTTTGCATACCTATATTATTAATATATAGGATCTTATAATTCGATTCCAGCAATAAAATTGCTGGTAAATAACTTTTCCAATGAATTTTGCTAATTAGCCCAGAGTATTACAACACACACTTTAGCTTGTTTACCGGTGAGATGCGCACATACACTGATACGCGAGCACGAAAACTAAAACTGACACAGAACACAATGGCTGGACGCTGTTGAAGGCGTAGCTTTCACTGGTGTAGGCTCTATCAGGATCGGTTAGGTAGGTCCAAGGTATCATATCGCTTTAATCTCTTCGCTTGTTGAGAAGATAGTTGTGGTTTTTGAGAAGATTGTGTGCCAGGGTGTTAGGATGTACCATGTACCCGCAACCTATTTTGACACTGTTCAGAAGTTTCTTCGCACTCTTCAGAGACTCTTAGTACCTAATGTAGATCTCTATGTATTGCGTCATTCTGGATATACCAAGGGGCATTAACGATTGTTCTTATAGTTTTGGATTGAAATCTTTGTATTTTCATAATATTAGATTTGCTAGCTCATCCCCAAAGCTGCGAACCATATGTTCAAATGGGTTTTATTATTGTTTTGTATATCAGCAGCTTGTTATCGATCGATAGGTGAGAGTTTTTTCCCAACATCCAGTAAAGTTTTCTGTATAAAATTCCCAGTTGAAGTCTTTTCGTCCATTATATGTTTGGTCCAAGTTAGTCGTTTCTCAAGGTGAATACCTAGGTATTTTACGTCATCCTTTTGAGGTAAAGTATGTCCATCGAGTTTAACTTGTGAACATGTGCCCCTTCTTACAGTGAATGTAATGTGTGTGAACTTGAAGGGCTTTGCTCTAATTCTTCAGAGTTTAAGCCATTCATTTGTTTTGTTATTTTGTTTAGATGTAGTTGCAGTCTCTCTGATGCTATTATTGGATTACCATGAGAGGCCAGGAAAGCAGTATCATCTGAAAATGTTGCAAGTGTTAGGTCGTTGCTTGTTGGCAAGGCAACCGTATATACCAGGTGTAGGATCCGTCCGACCAGACTATCCTCAGGTACACCAGATAGTATCGGGTATAGTTTTGTATAGGCTTTACTATATTTTACCAGATATCTCCTTTCCGTAAGGTATGATTGAAACAGCTTGAAGTAAGGGTAAGGTAGTTTTTTCTTTAATTTTTATAGAAGTCCTACAATGCAGTATTGCTTGTTTTCGAGACTAATTCTTATTGTTGTGTATAGCCTGTGAACTTATTCTATTGTACTATGTTGATTACGAAATCCGAATTGATCGTCAGGTATGAGACTCTTTTCTTCCAATATTGGTTTGATATTTCTTAACAAAAGTTTTTCAAACATCTTAGAAATGACTGGGTCTTATCGGTCAGTATGAGTTGACATATTTTGGATCTTTTCCAGGTTTTTGAATGATTATAATTTGTGCCACTATCCATTGCAACGGGAAGTAGTGCAGACTTAACATAGCACTAAAGATTATAGTGATTATTCTGTAACAATCATCGGTTAGTTCCTGAAGGACCTTGCCTGTTATGCGGTCGAATCCCGGCGCCTTATTAGGTTGAATCTCATTATTAATTATATGTTTTACTTTTAGTTCCATTTGATATGGAGCCTCAAGGAAAGCCTTAAATTAACATTGGAAACAGTATAGCTGTAATTACTATTAATGAAATACGAAAGGAACCACATAAATTTGAGAAAATTGAAATAACAAATGTATATGTCGTAGTTTCTTAGAGAATCGACTTCGTAGCTAAAAAACCAGCTACCTAGTAGCTTAATGGGATTATATGTCCCAGTCTCTCTTTTTACCCCACGACACTAATAGTCTAAGAGCTGGGAGCGGATTTTGTGCATGATAAGTAATATGGAAAAACTATACGGAAATATGTTGAATTAGTTGTGTACATGACTTTCCCCAACGGCCGGAAACCAGAGTGGGGGACGAGGGTAGTTATAAGGGGTCAAAGTAGCGGTTTTTATTAATTTTTTTGTGACGCTCATGATCGAGGTAGTGCACCAAAATTTGGGAATAAGTAGACCATGATGTAAATAAGTAAAATCTCCAGGGGTGGCACGCTACGTGGATGACAAAGGGGTGGGGCAGGGGTGAACATAAATAATATAAGGGGTTTTTTGCGACGTTCGTGATTGAGATAGTGCACCAAAATTTGGGAATAAGTAGACCATGACATAACTAATTAAAATCCCCAGAGGCGGAAACCAGAGTGGGCGACGAGGGTAGTTATAAGGGGTAAAATTCGCGGTTTTTATTATTCTTTTTTGTGACGCTCATGATGGAGATAGTGCACCAAAATTTTGGAGTAAGTAGGTCATGACGTAACTAAATGAAATCACCAGAGGCCGAACGCTGCTTAGGGTACAAAGGGGTGATAGGCAGAGGTGAGTAGGAAGGTTTAAAAGGCGAGAAAATGAGAAATTCCCGTGACGTGAAATTCATGATTTTGGCACTTTGTTTGATTTAAATATGGTATTTAGAATTGCGTTAACAATATTAATTATATCTATTTATTATTTACAATGTTTATATTGAACATACAACTGGTTGCATTGTGCAAATTAACTATAAATGAATATCATTATATCGTTTACGTCATTTGATATTACAAAACTTCTGCTGGTATGAATTTTGGAGTCTGGTATCCTCACCAGGAAAAAATCCCCCTTATCCACAATGTCATCTATCGTTATTTTCATAAGTTCTTTTATACAGCATGCACCAGCTAATCCAAATAATTGCAGCTAGTTTAATTATTAAATATATGTCATCAGGAGCTTCAGATAAAAATTTTGAAATTTCTTCTTTGGTGAAAATCCTTGCTTTTTTGGCGTAAATTCTACGTTTTTATTCTTCAAATATGCTCTTAACTTAAAATAATCGCCTATATTGAAATTTTTTTCAATCTTTCATAGCCACTTTACACGATGCAAGTAATTGAGAAATTTATTGCATAAGTTCTTGCAGCAATAGAAATTGCATCGTGTCATACAAAAATTGCAGCAAAAAGCTGCAACTTATTGCAGCAACTTCTAGTGCAGCCGATATGTGAAACAATTGTGCATTTAATGAAAGTATGTATATAATTTGGACCACATATACTACACATATAAAGGTTCAAATTTAGATACGAGGCCATCTCAGATTTTGCCTTTTACAAAAATGGCGGGCATTAAAAATGGCGACGATACATATTATGTGACTAACAGCACGATAAATTTTGAACGAGACGTCAGATTTCATTCAAATTTGGTATATAGGTTCCTTTTTTGATGTAAAAGAACAAGGTCTTGAACCGGAAGAATCGGTTTACCAGAAGTTGTGTTTTTTCTGGTTTTAATGTAAAAATATGTTGTTTTTTTTCAATTCTTTCATCCTGTATGTACTAATTTTTCAAAAAGCTAATACCGCCATTGAAAAGAGCGTAAAAATATTTTTAGGAAATTTTAAAGTTTTTAGTTCTCTTAATTACCATTTAATAAATGCATAACGTATCTTCACATGTACCTATGTGCAGCAGATTCGCGCAAATATTATAAGAATTATATAAAGTATATAATTAAAGTTAAATAGTATAAATAAATAGTATTAAAAGTATAAATAAAGTTAAAGTATATATAATTAAAGTTAAATAGTATAAATAAATAGTATTAAAAGTATAAATAAAGTTAAAGTATATAATTTGGACCACATATACTACGCATATAAAGGTTCAAATCTAGATATGAGGCATCTCAGTTTTTTTTTCTTTTACAAAAATGACGTTCATTCAAAATGGCGCTAATGGCGCTAATTCAAAATGTGACTAATAGCACCATAACTTTTGAACGAGACGTCAGATTTCAACCAAATTTGGCATAGGTTCTTTTTCTTAATGAGTAAGAGCGAGATCTTGAATCGGAAGAATCAGGTTACCAGGAGTTGGGTTTTTACTGTATTTTTATGTAAAAATATGTTGTTTCCTTTTCAAATCTTTCAACCCTGTATATAGGAATTTTTCAAAAAGATGATACCGCCATTGAAAAGAGTGTAAAAATTTTTTTTAGGAAATATTTTGAACTTTTTAGTTATGTTAATTACCATTTAATCAATGCATAACATAATATGTTCACATGTACCTATGGGCGACAGATTCATTTTGAAGGTACTATTCATTCATACGATTCATTCAGTCGAAGGTACTACGGACGATAACAAATGCACCTTGGTTTATACCTAACAGAGAAATCAGAGACGATCTTCAAGTAGCCACAGTAAAGGAGACAGTGAGTGAATACAGCAGCCGCTATTTGGTAAAATTAGAAAACCACCCTAATAATCTTGCATTAAACCTGCTGGATAATAGTGAGCAGACTCGGAGACTGAGGAGGCACAAACCACTGGAGCTACCACATAGGTTCTAAGCAGCAGTGAAGTGAAGTGTCGTGCAGTGCAGTGCAGTGAACTACTTACCCTTTCAGGGCACAGTTCAATAATTTAAGAGGCTAGTGGAGTCTTTGTTATCATTGGATAACAAATCCAAATTTATACTTACACCCCTTTGAACAAACAACTAACATGCTTATAATTTTTTTGTTTATTGATTGCATGTAGTGAATAACCTATAATAAAAAAAAAATTTTTTTGAATGCCCGCCATTTTTGTAAAAGACAGAATCTGAGATTGACTCATATCTTTTGAATATTTGTATCTGTAGTATGTGTGGTCCAAATTATATGGTTCTACCATTAAAAGCACAATAGTTCTTATATTATTATTTGCACGAATCTGCCCCTATATAGGTACCGACATGTAAAGATACGTGATGCATTTTTATTACATGGTAATTAATATAACTACAGAGTTCAAAAAATTTCCTAGAAAATATTTTTACGCTCTTTTTAACGACGGTATTACCTTTTCGAAAAGTTAATATATACAGGGTGAAAGAATTGAAAAAATAAACAACATATTTTTACAAAAAAATCAGGAAAAACACACAACTTCTGGTAAACCGAATCTTCCGGATCAAGAGCTCGATCTTATACATAAAAAAAGAACCTATGTACCAAATTTGGTTGAAATCGGACTTTTCGTTCAAAAATTATCGTGCTATTAGTCACATGTATAGTTGCCATTTTGAATGACCGCCTCTTTTGAAGGCAAAATCTGAGATGGCTTCGTATCTAAATTTAAACGTTTATATGTGTAGCATATGTGGTCCAAATTATATGTTTTTACCATTAAATGCACGATAATTTTTATAATACTTGCACGAGTCTGCCGCACATAGGTACTTGTGAAGATAAGTTATGCATTTATTACATGGTAATTAACATAACAAAAAAGTTCAAAATATTTCCTAAAAAATATTTTTACGCTCTTTTCAATGCCAGTATTACCTTTTTGAAAAATTTATATATACAGGGTGAAAGATTTGAAAAAAAAACAACATATTTAAAAAAAAATCAGGTAAAACACAACTTTTGGTAAACCGATTCTTCCAGTTTAGGATCTCAATCTTATACATAAAAAAGAACCCATATACCAAATTTGGTTAATGTCGGACTTTTCGTTTAAAAGTTATTGTGCTATTAGTCACATATGCATCGTCGCCATTTTGAATGTCCGCCATTTTTGTAAAAGGCAAGATCTGAGATGGCCTCGTATTTAAATTTGAACCTTTATATGTGTAGTATATGTGGTCCAAATTATGTGCTTCTGTCATTAAATTCACAATTCTTATAACATTTGCACGAATTTGCCGCACTATTAAGATTTGGTAATTTTTTAAACGCTCGTAGAAAAAATATTGTTCCTAACTCTTGAGGAAAGTCTCTTTTCCGCACTCGACTGATTGCCGAACTCCGCTTCGCGTCGTTCGGCAAAATGCAATCGCGCGCGGAAAAGTATGACTTTACGCACTAATTAGGAAAATAAATATTTTATTATTGTAAGTAAACAATGTTTTAAAATTATTTTTATTATAAACATGTTTTCTGTATATTCATTTTTGATATTGAAAAAGTAGAGATTTTCATGAGCAAGAAGCACAATTCTGAAAGACTTCCCATACAACTAAACTAATACAGTTTGATATTTGATCATATCTGCAAAATAAGAGTTGGAGGTGAAATGGAGCGTATTGGATAAAATTGGAGGGTGCCAGAAAAAATTGAGAGAATCGGGAAAAAATGAAGAGGAAGAAAATATTGGAATGAGATACGATAAAATAGGAGGATGTCACAAAAAATTGAGAGCAAAACAAGACAAAACAAGACAACACAAGACAAAACAAGACAAATCAAAACATAACAAGCCAAAACAAAGCAAAGCAAGACAAAACAAGAAAAACAAGACAAAATGAGACAAAACAAAACAAAGCAAAACAAAAAAAAACAAAACAAGACAAAATAAAACAAGACAGAACAAGACAACACAAAACAATTCAACAAAACAACACGGTCGTATTAACCTTCCGTTGACCAACCTTTTTTTATTACACGGATGACCAACGGAGGTAAAAATGACCCCAGTCCAAAATGACAATTGACAAAAAAATTAAGTTGTTTTAAGAAATAAAATAATGTATTCGTAATTTTAATGTTAGTATTGTATCAATAAATGATAAATAAACATTAGTAAAACATATTTTAAGTACAACTGCATAAAAATAGTAATCATCATTCTGAACGTAGAACCAATTTTTTTTAATATACACTAATTTACGTCACCACAGGCTTAACAAACAATTTTTTTTCAAGATTGGAATGTTTCTTACAAACAATTCCACGTAATAGACGGTATTTACTTTATATAAAATTGCAACATGGATGGCCAAGAGGAGTTCGTCTTTGACCCCAAATTCAGAAAATATTTTTTTTTTCGCAAAATATAGGGAATTTTTTTATTACAAAATATGAGGGTATCTGGAATGATATTAAAGTCAAATAAAAAAATAATGAGTTTAAAATTGAAAATATTTCTAAATTTATTGAATAAAAACATACATTGCGGTCAAAATTTACCCCTCTTGGACATCCGAAGGTTAATAGATTATAACAAGTTTCACTGAGATGTATCCAAATGCAAATAATTGGTAAGTTTAGAATTTTCAAATACCTGTACGTGATTTTTACGTCAAATTGATGATCGTTTTACAGATTTTTATTTCATATTATCGACTTTGCCAAACGAATTTTTGATATTTGCTTTATTAACTTTTAATTTCTGGTTCATATAGTATATAAATAGAAAAAATATATATTTAAATCTCCGTGCCGTCCCGCCATCGTGACATCCAATTCTCAGTGCAGTTATCCCTATTACCGGTTGCGGCATAAATTCCGTTCTCATTTCCCGATTCTGCCAATCGAATAATCTTTATTGAAATTTCCAGACACTTTTCACGAATATATGGCACTACATAAACCTTAATCTATGTTGAATGGTATATCGACATTTTCGCAGGCGAGATTTATATGGTTTATAAGAAGGGTGGGAGAGAAAAGCCAGTGATGAATATGGGTAAGACAAAAGAGGTGAGATTACACACAACGCTTCTCCAAAGATATCTTGGATCTTGTTCCGGAGGGTTGGCTTGACAAATCGTCCTATCGACGTTGTGTGTGCATTGTCAGATACAGGTATCAAGTGAATTGTTGGTACTGGATGACGTCATTGCTGGGTAGTGAACAATTTAATGGCGGGTAATGTCTAAGATTCATTAGACGGTCGGGAATAATCGCGTAAAATATGCTTACTCGGGAGGTATCTCTCTACGTTTACTTTAGGAATATTGATTTTGTCGATGAGAATTATAGCGGCCATTACGGATAACATTGTGAGATATATGGGGTCCATTTAATTGTTGAACGTTTCTATTATCTGCTTATCTGACACTTTAGGTATATAAATCTAGCTTCTGGATATACGTTGTGAAAGATTTTTTAGAAATAATGCTACAGTTATCGAAAAACTAAAACTTTCTTTTATATATTCTGCTGATTCATATAGAAAATATTCCTATAATGTATACCGATTATAGTGTATTAATATTAATATTTTGCTAAGTCTTAAAATCCAAGAATTCCACTACGAAAGGCAGATAAATTAGATAAAGAAGTAGAATTGTTGGTGACCAATATTCAGCAAGTAGCATGAGAAAACACTCCTATACTTAAACCTAGGTTAAAAGCAAACAAGTATCCAGAAGACGTAAGCAATAAGATAATTAAAAAAAAGAAAAGTGAGAAAAAGAAGCATATATAAGGGCTTCTCAAGATGGTCCTCAGGGGATTCTAAAGACAGAACTTGGGTTGTCGACGTCCATACGGTAATTCTGAAATAAATAAAGAGGATATAGCACACACGTTGAGATCATTTTTCCAGGATCTTGCAAACACAACTAACACTTGTAACATATCCACCTTAACTTTAAAACGGTGCCAAAAACACAACCATTCCACCTCATCAAGAAACCAGTAATTCTTATTTTGACTGTAACATATTTTTCTCCCGCTCTGTAGACATAAGTGGATCGACCGCTTACAATATTAAACGTATGATCAAGCATGAATATCCTTGTTCGTTGGAAAGGTTTTAGCGGGTCACGATTAACGGAAATCTTGTAGTCGATGTTTATATGGGATATGAGTGTTGGATCTGACAACAAATAATTTGTCAATATTTTCGGCGACGGAGAGTCAAGTGCTTATCTCGATAATATTATTCCTAAGAGTTAAGGTATGGTTAAAATTGTTTATATTTCTAAGCTGGACAGCACACGTGTATAGTCGCCGAATTAACATTTCTCGTGAGAAGTGTCCAAGCACACAACGCTTCTCCAAGATATCTTGGATCTTGTTCCGGAGGGTTGGCTTGATAAATCGTCCTATCGACGTTGTATGTGCATTGTCAGACACAGGTATCAAGTGAATTGTTGGTACTAGATGACGTCATTGCTGGGTAGTGAACAACTTAATGGCGGGTAATGTCTAAGATTCATTAGACGGTCGGGAATAAATCGATTTTAGTGTATTAATATTAATATTTTGCTGGGTCTTAAAATCTAAGAATTCCACTACGAAAGGCAGAGAAATTAGATAAAAAAGTGGAATTGTTGGCGACCAATATTCAGCAAGTAGCATGAGAAATCATTTCTATACTGAAACCTAGGTTAAAAGGAAACAATTATCCAGAAGAAATAAGGAATTCGATAATTGAGAAAAGAAAGCTGAGAAGAAGAAGTATAGATAAGGGCTTCTCAAGATGGTCCTCAGGGGATTCTTAAGACAGAACTTGGTTTGTCGACGTCTATACGGTAATTCTGAAATAAATAAAGAGGATATAGCATACACGTAGAGATCATTTTTTCAGGATCTTGCAAACACAACTAACACTTGGAACATATCCACCTTAACTTTGAAACGGTGCCAAAAACACAACCATTCCACCTCATCAAGAAACCAATAATTCTTATTTTTATTGTAACTCAGTTTCCTCCCAAATTAGCTCTGAAAAGCGTATTAAATGAAATACTAGGACACAAAAAGACAACAACAAAAAAATGGTTCGATGATGATTGCTTGAAATCCATAACAGGAAGAAATATGGCTAGAAGGAACATGCTACAAAACCCTTCGCACAAAAACAATGAAATGTATAAACAAAGAAAAACAGAGACAAGAAAACTAATGAGAAGGAAGAAGAGGGAGTATCAGGAACAAATAATCAGAGATATAGAAGAAAAAAGAAGGAACAAACAAGTGAGACAGTTCTTCAAAGGAGTTTCAGATATCAAGACCGAGTACCAAGTAAGAACAGGAAACTTCCTTTAAAACGACAGCGGGCAGCTTATCACTGACGACAAGGAAATCCTATAAACCTGGAAGGAATACTTCTATCAACTATTAAACGATCAAGCTAACAGAAATACATCAAACACAGAAGTATATACAGCTGAAATAAAAGACCAATACCCGACATAAGAAGAATTAATACAGGCAATAAGAAAACTTAAAAAAAAGAATGTGTGTGTGTACTTTGTAAGCACGTAAAAAGTTATACTTCTATTATATGCTTTCAACGAAATTAATATACTTTAAACAGTTTATTTATATTTTATTTAAATATTAAACTAATTTTAATACTTACTACTTCTCAAAAATTTCTATTAAACAGTGCCAAAAATTAAAATAATAAAAGAATAAAACACATACAAACAAACACATTTAAAAATGTCACAAATGATTTCTGAACAATGTAGGAAAAATTTTTAACTAAATACGTATTTTCTGAAAAAAAAATTATATAATAAATAAACTTACAATAATAAAATGTATAAAAAAAATAAAAGTTTCCATTGGGGTTCGAACCCGCTTATCAGCGCAGTTAGTATTGAAATTCATTCACCTTAAACTTTTACCCACAGAGACCATGTGTCATCAAGTGCGAAGATCAACTAACTAAACGGATTAAACTTTTGACGGTTCTAAATTTAACCAAATTATTTTGATTTTGAATTGTAATTATTTAAAATTGAAGGAAATTGAAAGAAAATACAACAAAACATGAGTAAGAAAACAATATATTAGGTGGATATTGATAGAAATTTTGATGGTAATCAAATTATGTAAATCAAAGCATTACATACTATTTTGGTAGGTTCTTTTTAAATTTTTCCAATAGGTAGGTAAATTTTTTTATTAGGATACTGAAATATTTACAATTATTACGTACCTGTCGCTTTTAAAAACTATTTAAAAAGTCACTACAATATTACTCGATTCTCTGATTCTTTAGTTTTGTATGAGATCATCCCACTTGATTGATGTTATCCACAGATCTCTACGCCTTCGAGATAATCGGTTTTTATCAGTAATTTTGTGATTATTGCAGTTACAGAATAAAACTCTACTTCTCTGTTTGATGGGCTTCCACACCTGGCATCTTTTCTATGTTAATAAGTCCAAAAATTTATACGAAAACTATTTAAAAAGGCAGTATAACTATTAACCAACTTTTGTCTGTGGTTTCTCTTTTCTCTTCTCACAAATTTTATAACACACCAGCCACAACCACAAAAATAGACCACATCAAACCACAGCTGTGCTACATCCGCCATATTGGATAATTTTTGACATGTCATTTGAACACCCAATCAGAGCAAAGGTATAACGCGCGTGCGTCCGGCACTAAGGATTTTGATGTAAAATTCACTCCCATCGCGCCTAAAGAAGTATAACTTCAAAAATAATAAGACACCAGGTAGCGATGGTATACCCGCAGAGTGCTTAAAACATGGAGGAGAAGCGTTGTACAGTTCTATATACAAGCTAATTCAAGACATTTGGCGAGAAGAAACAATGCCAGATGAATGGAAAGAAGGAGTTATTGTACCAATACACAAAAAAGGAAACAAAAAGCAATGTATTAACTACCGGGGAATAACACTCCTTAACACCACCTATAAAATCCCTGCAAACATCCTGCTAGAAAGAATAAAAAAATACACAGAAAAAATCTTTGAAGATTATCAATGCGGATTTAGACCGGGCCGCTCTACTATTGACCAGATATTCACAATAAAACAGATAATGGAAAAATGCTGGGAATTTGATAGTCAGCTTCACCAGATGTTCATAGATTTTAAACAAGCATTTGGTAGAGTATGCAGGGATAAACTGTGGACAGCCATGCAGGAACTTATCTTTCCAAAAAAACTAGTCAGGTTGATACGGATGTGTATGGAACAGTTACGATGTAAGGTGATAGTTGGACAACAATACTCGGAGACATTTGAAATAAACAATGGACTAAAACAGGGAGATGAACTTTCACCACAACTCTTCAATTTAGCTCTGGAGCACATAATCAGAAGTGCAAGAATAGAAAAACCCAATACAATATTTCATCGAGAAGGACCAAACTTACTACTGGCATTTGCAGACGATGTCGATCTAATAGGTAACACACGATTAAGGATGAAGGAGACTTTCTTGAGGTTCGAGAAGGAAGCAGAGAAGATGGGGCTCCAAATCAACGAAAACAAGACGAAATATATGTATATGAGCCGCAATAACCAAAGCAGAGGCAGAATTGGTCAGAACATCACCATCGATGACTTTAACTTTTAGCGCGTTAGAGAATTCAAGTATCTTGGAACAACAATAACTGAAGACAATAACGGATCACAAGAAATAAACAACAGGATACAGGCCGGCAACAGACGTCTTTTTGCCTTCCAAAACCTTATAAAATCAAAACAATTAACAAGACGTACGAAGATACAAGTATATAAAACCATCATACGACCCGTTGTGATGTATGGAAGCGAAACGTGGACGATAACAAAGGTAAACGAAGAGAGACTACCTGTTTGGGAAAGAAGAATCCTAAGGACGATATTTGGTCTTCTGCTGAATGAAGCATCAGGACAATGTAGGATAGGAACTAACAAAGAGCTCGAAGAAATTTACCCAGACGCCAACATAATAAAATAAATAAAGTCCAGAAGACTCCAATGGGCGGGACACCTCAGAAGACATTCTGACAAAAGAACAGTAAGACTAGTGTGGGAGAAAGTCCCAACGGGAAGGAGATCACGCGGACGCCCTCGACTCCGGTGGCGAGATAATATAGCAGGATACCTAAGCGCGATGGGCGTGGAGAATTGGATGGAGGTTGCTCAAGACAGAAAACAGTGGAGGCATGTTGTCGAGTCGGCTAAAACCCACGAAGGGTTGTAACGCCACGGAGTAAGTAAGTAAGTAAGTATAGTTTCCTCCCGCTCTGTAGACATAAGTGGATCGACCGCTTACAATATTAAACGTATGATCAAGCATGAATATCGTTGTTCGTGAGAAAGGTTTTAGCGGGTCGGTCACGTTCAAAGGAAATCTTGGAGTCGATGTTTATATGGGATATGAGTGTTGGATCTGCCAACAAAGAATTTGTCAATATTTTTGGCGACGGAGAGTCAAGTGCTTATCTCGATAATATAATCGTAAAAGTTAAGGTATGTTTAAAATTGTCTATATTTCGAAGCTGGACAGCACACGTGTATAGTCGCCGAATTAACATTTCTCGTGAGAAGTGTCCAAGCAGGATTACATACAACGCTTTTCCAAGATATCTTGGATCTTGTTCCGGAGGGTTGGCTTGACAAATCGTCCGTTCGACGTTGTGTGTGCATTGTCAGATACAAGTATCAAGTGAATTGTTGGTACTGGATGACGTGATTGCTGGGTAATGAACAATTTAATGGTAATGTCTAAGATTCATTAGACGGTCGGGAATAATCGCGTAAAATATGCTTACTCAGGAGGTATCTCTCTACGTTTACCTTATGAATATTGATTTTGTCGATGAGAATTATAGTGGCCATTACGGATAACAATGTGAGATATATTATGGGGTCCATTTAATTTTGTGGTTCCTTAAATCCATGGGGTACCTTTAGGTCTATAAATCTAGCTTTTGGATATACGATGTTGAAGATTTTTAGAAATAATGCTACAGTTATAATAGAAAAACGTTATTTTACTTATTCTGCTAATTCATATAAAAATATTCGTGTACTACAGTGCGTCCATAAAGTAACGCATAAATTCATTATTTCGTAAACCGCCGATTTTAAGGACTACTCATACTAGTGATGTCATACATCTGGGCGTGATGACGTAATCGATGATTTTTTTAAATGAGAATAGGGGTCTTGTGATAGCTCATTTGAAAGGGTATTCAATTCTCTATTTCATAATATAAACATTAACATAATTATTTATACAGGGTGTCCAAAAAAACATTTTTTTAATTAAAATAATTGAGAAAAAAAGAAGAATGTATGTAATTTATCTAATTCAAAATACGTTTTAATGTCAGAAAACAGGAAAAAAATGTTTATTTGACAAATAAATATTGTTTTTCTCTTAAATTCAATGTTAAAGCTGCCACCCACCTGTCTCTTGCCAGTTTGAACATTTCGTTTAAGCGAAAATCAATGTTTATTTGTCAAATATAATATTTTTCTGTTTTGTGACCGTAGTAAAACGCATTTTGAATTAAATAAATTACATACATTCGTCTTTTTGTCTCAATTATTTTAATTAAAAAAATATTTTTTTGAACACCCTGTATAAATAATTGTTAATGTTTATATTATGCAATAGGGAATTGAATACCCTTTCAAATGAACTATCACAAGACCCCTATTCTCATTTAAAAAAATCATCGATTACGTCATCACGCCCAGATGGATGACGTCACTAGTATGATATATATGCCAAAAATCTTAATTTAAAAATAAAAATCGACCTGTTTCGGGATTTTTTCTTAAAGTCGTTGCTTTACGAAATAACGAATTTATGCGTTACTTTATGGACGCACTGTATATTTTCATTATATTAATGTTAGTACTAGAAAGTACATTTAACAGCAAAACATAAATAAAAAAGCACAGAAGGCAAGATTAACAAATGTAAATAAAATAATAATTAAAACATAAATATAAACTAAAGGAAGAAACAACGAACATCAGATATAAGGAGTCGTTAGAAAAGGAAATGAAAGCAGGAGACATGACAGGAATATGTAGTAGAAAAGAAATGAAGAAAATTTAGAAATGTTATGATAGATAGAGCAAAACTAGTATGTGCAACTACAAAAAATAATAAGAAAATGACACGGACACCATGATGAAATAAGGAAGCAAAATTAAGAGAAAAAAATTGTTAAAAAGATATATACAAGACAAAACGCAACAAAAATTTGAAAGACACAAAACACAAAGAATAAAAATTAAAAATATAGTCAACAATGGGAACAAGAAAATATGGGACACATTCGGAAAAAAAAATGGAAGGAAATAGTATAGTTTCCTATATTAAGCTAGGAAGTAAAATAGAATTAATTAGGATTAAAACTAAAACAAGTAATGACCAAAAATGAATCAATATTAATCGATTACAAGGATATAAGGGAAAGATGGGGAGAACATTTCGAACAAATGTTCGAAACGCAGAGCAAGGAAAAGCAAACAAAAATAAAAAAAAAATAAGTTTCTTTTCGGATCAGAGGAAGATACTGAACAAATAAAAGCTATGTAGAAAAAAGAACTAAAGGAAGCAATAGGAAAGATAAAAAGGATAAATACGAACCAATAATATAAAGAAAAATCAGAACAGAAATAGAGCATAAACTAGATGACATACAAAGCGAATTCAGAAAAGGATATAATACATGAGACTATATATTCACTATGTAACATGTAACAGTTGGAGAAAGCCCTAAATAAAAATAAAGCAGTAGACATAAATTTTATAGACATGAAAATCACATTTGATTCAATTTGATCTGACTGAATCAAATCCATACAAAGTTATGAAGCTATATAAGGGACCTTTTGCCCCACAACACATCTACAAATCAACATTGAAAGCTAACCACTTCATCTATTACGGAAAATGCAAGATAAGATAATCTTCTTCTTCTTCTTCAGTGCCTTATCCAGTCCGGATGTTGGCGATCATCAAGGCTATCATTGTTTTGTTGACTGCTCTGCGAAACAGCTCCGCGGAGGTTATCCCAAACCATTGTCGGAGGTTTTTCAACCACGAGATACGACGGCGCCCCGGTCCTCTCCTGCCAAATACTTTGCCCTGCATGACAAGTTGAAAAACTCCATATTTTTCTTCGTTCCGCATCACGTGGCCAATGTACTCAAGCTTAGGTTGTTAAGAAAACAAGGGCGGATCCAGGGAGGGGGCCATGGGGGCCATGGCCCCCTCCGGGAATTTAAAAAAATATAAATTTAAATATTTGCAGTTCAAATGTTTTTAATTTTAAACACATAATATGCACAAAACGGGATAAATATGTTTTTTGGACTAGAATTGAACAAAGGCAGTAATGGAAGCTTCAAGAATGACATAGAATGTTTTATAAATCAAAATGTTGATAATTTTACAAAGGACCAATTGTTAGAACGACCTTGACAGCCATCAAAATCGTATCAATTTCCATATTCTATACACACAAAGAATAAAAAAGAAATGAAGCATTACTTGGGTCACTAGCACTTCGAACAAAGGAGTTGGATGGTAATTTCGCACAGTGAAAAGGAATGGTTTTACAAATATTGCGTTTTTTTTTCTAATGAAAAATATGGGCTCAATAAAGGGATGACAGCCCAAAGCCTTGTCACTAAACCTTTAACATCTTTCGCCAAACTCATGTAGTTCAGAGAAATAAGGAAAAAAATAGCCTGTTGGTGACACAACCCCCTCCAGGCCGAAACCAAATTTTTTGAGTAGTGTGGATATCTATAATAATCACCTATATGTTTCCTGCAGCCGATTTTGATGATATACATAGTTATAAACAATTGAAGATCAAAAAACGCTAAATTTTCGCTTTTTTCGTTTATTGCCAAATGGCTAAGCATTTTAAACAAATTTGGAAGTAAGAAGCTCATAAACCATATAAAAAACTTCAATATGGCTCCCGCTGAATACGTCTATCCTTATTGGTTGCTTAGAAAATTGCAAAATAATTCATAAATTTTGAGTTTTTATAAATATTCATAACTTATGTAAAAATGAACTTAGAATCTTCTTATTACACGGAATGCTGGGACTTCTGGTGCTTAAATTACATACTAAATTTCATAACAATTGGTCAAATAGTTTAAAAGTTATTTAATTTGTTTATCCCAAATTAATTTATTTTGTAACACTATAAGTCAGAAAATAATGAAGTTACAGTAATACTTTGGATAGTTTATGAAAGAAGAAGATTTATACTAATAACTTAATTAAAAAATAATGACAAAAAATAATTCTAAGTATCGCAAAATTATTTTGCAAGAACATGTCGATTTTTTGCTTATAAACAATTAGAATAACTTTTTAACCATTACCCGTAGAAAAATTATTTTTTCACATTTAGAAAGACTGAATTTTTATACAAATTTAAAAAAAGAAAAAATTGTCCTAGGACAATTAGGGACGAAGTTGCCGCTCCCCATTTTTTAATTCACAGCAGCTTTCTTTATAACAATTACGAAATCAAATCAGTCACATTGGAAAGAACATACTTCAGAGTTTACATGTACCAAATATAAAAAATATATACTTTCAAACAAATCGTCCACAAAGCTTCAAAATGTGACCCTTAAAATCGGCCGGCCTCGAAACTTGGGAGATCGATGAGAAGGGGGAAGGAAATGTTAGCTGTATCTCTTGTTCTCGCCTATGAATTTCGACGTTTCTTTTTTAATTTGTATGTACTTTTTGCGTAAAGTACGAGTATGCATTATTTACATAAATTAATTGTTATATACACAATCAAATTTGTTTAAACAATTTTTTTTTCAATTTTTTTTTAATAATATTTGATGTAATTTTAATCACAAAACATACATATTTATGAATAATATAATAATACATAGTTTTTTATTAAACTTAGTAATAATTTAAAGTATGAAAAAACAAAATTATCCCATTAGATTGTTTCTAAAAATAGTATTGGTCTATGGAAATCAGAAAATCTCAAATAAACTAGGTTTTATTTTTTCAGTAAACATGCTATTAGATGAATGAAAAACTGAAGTTACAGAACCACCGAAAAAGAGATAAACGTAATTGATTGGGGTTGGAAATTAAGCTAAGAACTGTTAGTGCCGATCCGATCAACAGATCTTCTTTATATAAGATATTTTATTAAAATAAACTATCTGCTCTTGCAAAACTGGTTGACCGAGTACTTGTTAGTACAGAGATATAAATAGTTTATGGACTTCGATTATCAAAACCTCAATCTTTCTCTATTATCTATTTTGGAGTTTCTTTTTTAATCTGCATGTACTCTTTGCGTACGTTACGGATATTATGTTTTTTGTTAATAAAGTGGTTATTTAATTAACTATGTAAATTGTGTAAACAATTTTTGGAAATTCTTTTACGATATTTTTAGGATGACTTTGTTGGCAATTATAGGAGTGGATCATATGCACTTGACTTTACAAAATCTTAATAAATGGGTAACTGATAATTGTTACGTTTTTCATAAAAATACAAGTATTCCTAGATAAACCTCCTTTAAATTTATTTTAATAGTCTTGCTATCATACCAAAATGTATGAAATATATTTTGTTTTTTTGCAATCTTAAAATTATAACTTTCAATGTTGTAAGATACAATTATTACAATATTGTAGGAAATTTCTGAAAATAATTTTGTTCTTTTTATCCACTCTCTAATTTTGTTACATTTAATTTTTCGTTTATCTAGTAGTATGTTTATCAAGAAATAAACCCTAGTTCATTTGAGATTTTTTATTTTCAATTTAATATTATAAGCCAATTTTAGATTTAGGAATGATTGACTAGAATTAGTAATATAATAATTACAGGGTGTAACAAAAATACAGGTCATAAATTTAATCGCATATTCTGGGACCAAAAATAGTTCGATTGAACCTAACTTACCTTAGTACCTATAAATATGCACATAAAAAAAGTTACAGCCCTTTGAATTTACAAAATGAAAATCGATTTTGTCCAATATGTAGAAGAGATTTTTTATTGAAAATAGACATGTGGTATTTTTATAGCAGGAGCATCTTACAAAAAAATTATAGTAAAATTTTGACACCCCATAAAAATTTTAAGGGGGTTTTGTTCCGTTAAACCCCCCCAAACTTTTGTGTTCGTTCCAATTAAATTATTAATGTGGTACTATTAGTTAAACACAATGTTTTTAAAACTTTTTTGCCTCTTAGTACTTTTTCGAAAAGTCAGTTTTTATTAAGATATTTTAAATATTCGTCAAATCCACCACATATTTGTATAATATGGTTAAGTACGATTATGAAGACTTGGTAATCGTATGAAAATTTATTATTTATAATTTACATTTTTAGGCATATTTTGAACCATATTAAAAAAGAAGCCACATCTTGATAAAAGGTGCCTTATCGAAAAAATACTAAAAGACAAAAAAGTTTTAGAAACATTGTTTTTAACTAATGGTGCCGCAGTAATAGTTCAATTGGAACGTACACAAACATTTGGGGGGTGTAAAGTAACAAACCCCCATAAAATTTTTATGTAAACAAATTTAAAAAGAAGCCGCAACTCGATAAAAACTGTCTTATCGAAAAAATACTAAGAGGCAAAAAAGTTTTAAAAACAAACATTTGGGGGGTGTAAAGTAACAAACCCCCATAAAATTTTTATGTAAACAAATTTAAAAAGAAGCCGCAACTCGATAAAAACTGTCTTATCGAAAAAATACTAAGAGGCAAAAAAGTTTTAAAAACAGAGAGTTTAACTAATGGTACCACAATAATAATTTAATTGGGTTGTACACAAAAGTTTGGGGGGTTTAAGGGAACAGAACCCCCATAAAATTTTTATGGGATGCAAAAATTTCACTATAATTTTTCTTTAAGATGTTTCTGTCATAAGAATGATACATGTCCATTTTCAATAAAAAATCTTTAATAGTTTTCTATATATTGGAAAAAATCGATTTTCATTTTGTAACTTCAAAGGGCTATAACTTTTTTATGTGCACATTTGTATTAAGGTAAGTTAGGACCAATCGATCTATTTTTGGTCCCAGAATATGTGATTTAATTTATGACCTGTATTTTTGTTACGCCCTGTATAACTAATATGTATGTTTTACAATAAAAGTTACATCAAATATTATTAAAAAAATTGAAAAACAATTGTTTAAACAAATTTGATGGTGTATATAACAATTAGTTTATTTAAATAACGCATATTCGTAATGTACGTAAAAAGTACATACAATTTAAAAAAAGAAACAACGAAATAAATAATCGAGAACCAGAGATACAGTTAACAGCTCCTTCCCCCTCTCATCGCTATCCCAAGTTTCAACGCCGGCCGATTTTAAGGGCCATATTTTTAAGCTTTGTGGACGATTTCCTTGAAAGGAAATCTTTTGTATACTTGGTACGTCAAAACTTTGAAGTATGTTCTTTCAAATGCGGCTAATTTTATTTCTTAATTGTTATAAACAAAGCTGCCGTGAATTAAAAAATGAAGGGGGCTAACTTTGTCCCTAATTGTCGTAGGACAATTATTTTTCTTTATAAATGTGTATAAAAATTTAGTCTTTCTAAATGTGAAAAAATAATTTTTCTACGGGTAACGGTTAAAAAGTTATTCTAATTGTTTATAAGCAAAAAATCGACATGTTTTTGCAAAATAATTTTACACTATTTATAATTATTTTTTGTCATTTTTTTTAAATTAAGTTAATAGCATAAATCTTCTTCTTTCATAAACTGTTCAAAGTATTACTGTAACCTCATCGCTTTCTGACTTATAGTGTTGCAAAAAAAATTAATTTGGGATAAACAAATTAAATAACTTTTAAACTATTTGACCAATTGTTATGAAATTTAGTATGTAATTTAAGCAACAGAAGTCTCAGCATTCCGTGTAATAAGAAAGTTCTAACTTAATTTTTACATAAGTTATGAACATTTATAAAATCTCAAAAATTTATGACTTCTTTTGCAATTTTCTAAGCAACAAATAAGGATAGACATATTTAGCGAACGCCATATTGAATTTTTTCATATGATTTATCAGTTTCTTACTCTCAAATTTGTTTAAAATGCTTCACTTTTTAGTAATAGACGAAAAAAGCGAAAATTTAGCGTTTTTTTATCTTCATTTGTTTATAGCTATGTATATCATCAAAATCGGCTGCAGGAAACATATAGGTTAATAATATAGATGTCCATACTACTCAAAAAATTTGGTTTCGGCCTGGAGGGGGATGTGTCACGAGAAAAATCTTATTTCTCTGGACTAATGAGCAAAGACGGAGCCATACAAACCCATAAAAAAACATCATATCACAAGGAGTGCGTTCAGGTTGAGCTGGATTTTCTACAAAGTTATCGCAACTCTCAAAAGTCAGTCATTAACCAGATAGACTCAGTCAGAGGTCTAAACAGATACAAAAAAATAAAGAAAGACTATGACCAAGAGTAGGGTCTATAGTCTATAGTGTTCGTGTTATAGGTCGAGAAAATATTCCTCTAAGAGACTATCGTGATGATGGCCTTCTGCTTCTGGACGAAGATGCTGGACCTAGCAACGAGGGGAATTGTTAAGGTTTAAAATCGCATCAGGAGATAAGACTTTTAAATAACACCTATCCACAGCATCTTTCTGAGCAACATACATTAGTAGCACCAGTCAAAATAAATTAATGTTAAGGTAAAGAAATAATTGAACAAATAATGGATGAGGTTCAAAGTGCAAATTATTACTCTGTCATATTTGACGAAACGACAGACGTGTCCCACGTGGAAAAGTTTTCCCTAAATTTGATATACAACAGACATTTGATACAATAACAACATTCGTGAAGACTTTGTCAAGTTCATTGACGCTTATGAGAACCTAAAAATAATTACTGATAATCAAGAAAGAGGGAAGAACAAGGCCTGACAGGAGAAGCATTGGGAAAAACGGTATTATTAAACTTGTTGAAAGAACTGCACTTGGATCCGAAGAAATGTGTAGGAATCGGTACTACGGCAGGAATGGTGAATTTTAAGGCACTTTTCACACACGGTAAAAGTGTATGAGAAGTGCCTTAAAACTCACCATTGTAACCCTAATTTTTAAACCCCCCCTCCGTACCTACGGTTCCCTCCCCAAAAAAGTTTATGGCCCCTCCCGAAAATCGGTCCTGGATCCGCCCTTGTAAGAAAATCGGCGATTGCATATCAATTCATTTCGAACACCACCAGTGCTCAACAGGACGTGATTTGTTTAATATCAAAACTCATCAGAAACACTAGGCCGTGTTCGAACTGAAATGAAATGCAATGCTGCTTAGGTAGTTTTATAAATAAAATTGACTTCAGTACGCTAGGGAGCGTTCAAGTATTACGTAACACAGTTTGGGGGGGAGGGGGTCTTGTAAAACGTTACGGCGCGTTACATGGGGGGAGGGGGTTCGAACAGCGCGTTATGTAACATTATTTTTTAAGAAATTAGTAAATCCTTTATAAAAAGTATATATTTTAAGGTAAATATATACCTTTTATAAAGGATTTACTATTTTTTGTATTACATGGTATACAGCCAACTACAGGAAAACTTTTTCCTTGTGGATTCTTTTTAACTTAAATGAAAAAAAAAATCTACAGAATTTCATTTATGTTTTACATAGACCCCTAAATGTTGTACCTTCAAGCTCCGCTCATGTTCCGACAATAGGACAATAATATACATAATAGTACCTATTCAAGTGAAAACATCTTAAAATTTGTAACACAGATGAAGCACAGTAACACGTGTGTCCAATAATTAGATGGACCTGTCTCCACAACAAAAGATTAAAAGATACAGATGTTATTTAAGAGGTTGCAGAAGGGAACTACATCTTCATAAATCATGTATGTTTTCTGAAATCGTTTTCTGCAGTAGGTATTCATTAATGTTTTAAATACGCAAATTTTCAAACTATTTAAAAATGTCTTTAAATAAAAAGCATTAAATACAAAACCTACTATATTGATACTTAGTTTAGAAAATTGATAGATATTTAAAAAAATAGTACCCTTATTTAAAGTGTGATTCCTGAATTACTAATTTCAAAGTTTTATGTGATTAATATCTTGACGCAAATTATACATAATTTCAAAATTTCACCTTGCATTATTCATAATAGACCCTACATAATACACATTTTTGAGATGAGATTGTTAAGCAGCTTCTAAAAACAAAAATAAACAGGGTGTTTAATTAAAATTAAAGATAATGGACTATGCTAGACTTGAGTGAATCACCCTATATATTCAAATTTATGTTTAAATAGTCGATAGTTGAATTTAAAAGTTGACGTATCCTAGCTTTCTAAAATACTGACACATGACAAAAACAATTTTATTCCATAAGTGGTTTCCATACATTATAATTTTAAATGATCACATAAAGGCCATAAAATCAGATTGTTAAGCAGCTTTTAAACATATAAAAATATACAGGGTGTTAAAAAATAAAGCTTATGGACTACGGTAGGCTTGCATGAATCACCCTGTACATTTAAATTTATGTTTAAAAAGCACACATTTTTATATATGAAAATCTACGGGTCTCAGCGTTTTTTAAAATTAATTAAAACAAGGACAGAAATCATTTTATTTCATAAGTGCCTTCTTATATATACAGGGTGTTTCAGAAAAAGGTAACATGATCTCTAAGATAGGTGAAAAACTGAAAAATAATTGAGGTCTGCTTAGTATAAAATTTTTGTAACGGCGTGCGTTTTCACGATACAGGGCGTTGAAGAACAAAAAGTTTTACACATTTTTTTCACTATTTTTCCGAAACTACTGGCAACATCGTATATTATTTACAAAAATGTTTACTAAGCAAAATAAAATATTGAAATAATAAATATGTTATTTTATTTTAAGTTTATATTAAAAAAGATCAAATAGAAGAATGCATGAGAAGAACAATAAAGGATGAAGCCAAAAATGTATGTAAGGATGGGGCCTGTAACGCAGAGAAGAATGGAGCGGTCAATGTTAGGAATAACTCTGCGAGACAAAATCAGAAACGAAGAAATCAGGAGAAGCACAAAGGTGACTGACGTCATCAAAAGGATAGCTAACTCGAAGTGGAGATGGGCAGGACACATAGCCAGAATGACACATGGGCGATGGACAAAAAGGTTATTGGAATGGAGGCCAAGAGAAGACAAGAGAAGCGCCGGTTGACCGCCTATAAGATGGACAGACGACCTAAGAAAGCTAAATAAAAACTGGATGAGAGCGGCGCAGAATAGACGTGGTTGGAAACGAGGGGGAGGAGGCCTATGTTCAGCAGTGGACTTTTGAGGCTGGATGATGATTGTAAGTTTTTATTGTTACCTCAAATGCGATTAAAATAATAACAAAGTTCTTTTACCGGGCTTCCGGTACTTTTCGCAACCTAGTTTTCCATTTAGGTCCAAATGGTCACTTGGGTGTTACGTAACGTTTAGGTAGGGGGAGGGGGGTACATAAAAACGTTACGGTGCGTTACATGGGGGGAGGGGGGTCAAAAATCTTGAAAAATTGCGTTACGTAATACTTGAACTCTCCCCTAGGTACGACCTCTCTATGAAATAACAAAAAAATTTCTCTTCGCTAGCGAACGCGAAATCTGAAATTAAAGCTTTATATAAAGCTATAAACTATTTATGCAAGGCAACCTTTACAATATCGTAATTTTAGGACATTAACATTAGTTGTAGTGTTATTAACCTTCCGGTAACTAACCTTTTTTTGTTACACGGATGACCAACGGGGGTCAAAAATGACCCCCAGTCAAAAATGACAATTGACAAAAAAATTAAGTTGTTTTAAGAAATAAAATAATGTATTCGTAATTTTCTGTGTCTGTATATCGTGCGTAATTTTAATGTCAGTATTGTATCAATAAATGCTAGATAAACAATAGTAAAACATATTTTTAATTACAACTCAATAAAAACAGAAATCATCATTCTGAATATAGAACTAAATAAATTTTAAATATGCACTAATTTACGTCGCTACGGGTTTAACAAACAATTTTTTTTAACATTGGAATATTTCTTACAAATGATTCCACATAATAGGCGATACTTACGAAATATAAAATTGGAATATGGAAGGCCAAGGGAGTTCGTATTTAACCCCAAATTCAGAAAATATTTCTGAATTTATTAAATAAAAACATACATTGGGTCAAAATTTACCCCCCTTGGTGATTCGAAGGTTAATATATCTCATTATTACTCTATTTTTTAGGTACCTACGTAAAAAATGTTAAATAACACATTTTACAGAAAGAATCCCTTTCAAACATTTGCGAAATAACTTCCATTAAAAGTTTCGCACACCTAGTTAAATTGTATACCAAAAATATCAAGCATTGGCATCAATTCAGCCGGAGATAAATCCCCTAAAACCATTTTATTTCAGTAAAGCTGTAACAACTTCTAGACCTTAACAAAAAATTACCAAACAGACGTCAATTTATTGTCCAACTAGATAAAAGGAGGACTTAAGGGTAGTTTAATTGTAAATTTTATCAAATAAAATCCACTGGAACTTTTCTCTCTAAATTGTAACGAAATGGCATTGTTGTTTCTTTTGTAAACAAGCCAAATACGATTACGCTATTGAGATTTTTCAGCTAATAATTAAAGTTGGTTAAAGTAGTTTTGGATATTGGAAAAAGTTTTATATGTTTAGTTCCGCAATAGTGTGCTTGTTTAGGAAGAGGCATAATGTATCATAAAAATAAACCTAAATATTAATTGAAATCAAATGAATATCATACCATAACACAACCTTTCAGTTTTCTGAAAAGTTGAAAATACGATTTGTATTATGTATACGTTGAAAATGTTTTCATTGTTAATTCCTTTAGTGAGCATGTTTTTAGAGCCTAGACTCTTTCCTTCTTGATCTGCCTATTTGGAACAAACGTTTTGTCCTGTTTGTATTGTTTTATGTTGCTCTGTTTTGTTTTCTCTTGTTTTAGTTGTTTTATCTCTTGTTTTTCTTTGTGTTTGGTCTTACTTTATCTCGTCTTTCCTTGGTTTATCCTCTTTTGTCTTTAATTGTCTTGTTTTGTCTTGTTTTTCTTGTCTTGTCTTGTTTTGTGTTGCTTTATCGGATATTGTTTTAAATTGTCCTGTTTTGTCTTATTTTGTCTTGTTTTTTATTGCTTGCCTTATATTTTGTTGCTCTTTCATATTTTGTCTTGTCTTGTCTCTTTTTTTCTTTTTTATGATTTACTTTTGTGTTGCTTTGTATTGATTTGTCTTACTTTGTCTTGCTTCGTTTTGCTTTGTTTTGTTTAGTTTTGTTTGGTCCTGTTTTTTTTCTTGACTTGTCGAGTTGTCTTTGGTTGTGTCTTGTTTTGTTTTTGTTTTGTTCTACTTGGGCTTGTTTTTGTCTTTTGTGGGAAGTTTAATTGTAAATTTTATCAAACAAAATCCACTGGAACTTTTCTCTCTAAATTGTAACGAAATGACATTGTTGTTTTCTTTTGTAAACAAGCCAAATACGATTACGCCATTGAGATTTTTAGCTAATAATTAAGGTTGGATAAAGTAGTTTTGGATATTGGAAAATTTTTATATGTTTAGTTCCGCAATAGTGTGCTTGTTTTGGAGGATGCCTAGTGTATCATAAAAATAAACCTAAATATTTAATGGAATCAAATAAATATCATATTATAACACAACCTTTCAGTTTTCTGAAAGGTTGAAAATACGATTTGTATTATGTATACGTTGAAAATATTTACGTTGTTAATTCCTTTAGTGAGCATGTCTAGCATGAGCCTAGACACTTTCCTTCTTGATCTGCCTATTTGGAACAAACGTTTTGTCCTGTTTTGTACTGTTTTATCTTGGTCTGTTTTGTTTTCTCTTGTTTTTAGTTCATTTTTCTTGTTTTGTTTGATCTTACTTTATCTCGTTTTTCCTTGTTTTGTCTTTTTTGTTTTTAGTTGTCTTGTTTTGTCTTATTTTGTCTTGTTTTTTATTGCTTGCCTTATTTTTTGTTGCTGTTTCATATTTTGTCTTGTCTTGTTTTTTTCTTCTTTGTGATTTATTTTTTGTATTGCTTTGTATTGACTTGTCTTACTTTGTCTTGCTTTGTTTTGTTTTGACTTGTTTCGTTTTGTTTTGTTCTGTTTTTTCTTGACTTGTCGAGTTTTCTCTGGTTGTGTCTTGCTTTGTTTTTGTTTTGTTCTATTTGGGCTTGTTTTTGTCTTTTGTGTGAAGTTTAATTCTAAATTTTATCAAATAAATTCCGCTGGAACTTCTCTCTCTCAAATTGTAACGAAATGGCATTGTTGTTTTCTTTTGTTAACAAGCCAAATACGATTACGCCATTGAGATTTTTAGCTAATAATTAAGGTTGGATAAAGTAGTTTTGGATATTGGAAAATTTTTATATGTTTAGTTCCGCAATAGTGTGCTTGTTTTGGAGGATGCCTAGTGTATCATAAAAATAAACCTAAATATTTAATGGAATCAAATAAATATCATATTATAACACAACCTTTCAGTTTTCTGAAAGGTTGAAAATACGATTTGTATTATGTATACGTTGAAAATATTTACGTTGTTAATTCCTTTAGTGAGCATGTCTAGCATGAGCCTAGACACTTTCCTTCTTGATCTGCCTATTTGGAACAAACGTTTTGTCCTGTTTTGTACTGTTTTATCTTGGTCTGTTTTGTTTTCTCTTGTTTTTAGTTCATTTTTCTTGTTTTGTTTGATCTTACTTTATCTCGTTTTTCCTTGTTTTGTCTTTTTTGTTTTTAGTTGTCTTGTTTTGTCTTATTTTGTCTTGTTTTTTATTGCTTGCCTTATTTTTTGTTGCTGTTTCATATTTTGTCTTGTCTTGTTTTTTTCTTCTTTGTGATTTATTTTTTGTATTGCTTTGTATTGACTTGTCTTACTTTGTCTTGCTTTGTTTTGTTTTGACTTGTTTCGTTTTGTTTTGTTCTGTTTTTTCTTGACTTGTCGAGTTTTCTCTGGTTGTGTCTTGCTTTGTTTTTGTTTTGTTCTATTTGGGCTTGTTTTTGTCTTTTGTGTGAAGTTTAATTCTAAATTTTATCAAATAAATTCCGCTGGAACTTCTCTCTCTCAAACTGTAACGAAATGGCATTGTTGTTTTCTTTTGTTAACAAGCCAAATACGATTACGCCATTGAAATTTTTCGTCTAATAATTGAAGTTGGGGAAAGTAGTTTTGCATATTGGAAAAATTTTTATATGTTTAGTTTTGAAATGTGCTGCTTGCTTTGGAATATACATAATGTATCATAAAAATAAACCTAAATATTTAATGGAATCAAATGAACATGAGCTGTTCATTTGATACCATAACAAAACCTTTCAGTTTCCTGGGCAAAATTTTCAATTGCAATTTTTATTGCACCCCGTTTTTAATTATTTTTCTATTTTTTTTATTCTTTTTTATATACGTAATAATAAAACACGATTTATATAATGCGGTAAAAATGTTTACGTTGTTAGATTCTTTGATGATCATGTTGTTAGAGCCCTCTTCTTCTTGACCTGGCTATTTGGAACAATTGTTTTGTATTGTTTTGTGTTGCTTTGTCATGTTCTGTATTGTTTTGTCTTGTCTTGTGTTATTTTAATGTTTTGTTTTTCCTTGTTTTGTCTTGTCATGCCTTGATGCGTCTTGTTTTGTCTTGTTTTGTGTCGTTTTATCTTGTATTGTCGTGTCTTCTTTTGTTTTCACTTGATTTTTCCTGTTTGGTTTTGTCTTGTTTTGACTAGTTTTGTCTTTTTTATCTTGTTTTGAATTGCGTTGATATGCTTCTGTTGTTTTTAGTATTTTGTCTTGTGTTCTATTGTTTTGCATTGTTTTTTTGTTGTTGTCTCTTATTTTGTCTTGTGTTGTCTTGTTTTTGATTTGTTTTGTTTTGTATTGATTTGTATTGCTTTATCTTACTTTATCTGCTTTGTTTTGCTTTTTCTTGTTTCGTTTTGTTTTATCCTGTGTTTACTTGTTTTGTCTTAGTTTTTCTTGTTTTGTCATATATGGGCTTTTTTGTTTTCTCCTGTATTTTGTATTGATATGTCTTATTTTATATTGTAACTAAATAAGAGGGGGACGTAAGGGTAGTTTATTAGTAAATTTTATCAAATAAAATCGGCTGGAAATTACGAATTACGCCATTGAAATTTGCCATTTGAAAGCCAAGTACGATTACGCCATTGAAATTTTTCAGCTAATAATTGAAGTTGGTTAAAGTAGTTTTCGAGATTGGAAGAAGTTTTATGTTTAGTTCTCAAATATTGTGCTTGTTTTGGAAGATACATATTGTATCATAAAAATAAACATTAATATTTATTGGAATCAAATGAGTATCATTATAGAATAACACAACCTTTCAGTTTTCTGGGCCAAATATTCAATTCCAATTTTTATTGCGCCCCCTACTTTTATTTTTCATATAGATTATAAACACGATTTATATTATACGTTGAAAATGTTTACGTTGTTAGCTCTTTTAGTTAGCATGTTGTTAGAGCCCTAGACGCTCTTCTTTTTGATTTCCCTAATTAGAACAAATGATTTGTCTTATTTTGTGTTGTTTTGTCTTGATCCGTTTTTCTTTGTCTTTGTTTGCGTTGTTTTATCTTGTTTTGTCGTGTTTGGTCTTATTTTATCGTATGTTTGTTTTGTCTTGTTTGTCTTTGTTTGCACTTTTTTATCTTGTTTTGTCTTGTTTTTTTATTTTATATTGTCATGTGTTGTCTGGCTTTTAGTTGTGGCTCGTTTCTATTGTTTTTCACTGTTGTGTCTTGTTTTGTCTTGTTCTGCCTTGTTTTGCATTGTTTTGTCTTGTTTTTTGTTGCTTTCTTTTGTTTTGTCTTGTTTGGCTTTTGATTTATTTTAATCTTGCTTTGTTTTGAATAATTGTCTTGTGTTATCCTGTTTTGTCCTATTTGGGTTTGTCTTATTTTCGTTTGTCTTTTCACATTTTGTCTTCAGTTGTCTTGTTTTGTATTGTAACTATATAAACGGAAAAATGAAGGGTAGTGTAATTGTAGAAAGTTCTATAAACAACAAAAATAACGATTTTTTTAAACTCACACTTTTAGTTTTCCTCAAAAAGTGCTTAAGTTTTTTGGTTATTTCACGCTAAATATGCGATTTCTATAATCTGCCTTTTATGAACTACAACTCTGCTTTTGCTAGGTCCATAGACTCCATACATACACCATTCTTGTCTTTTTATAGGATACATTTTTGCTAGGAAAATGTTTTTCGATAATTTTTTTTGAGTTAATTGCGAAAAACGGTCTAATCGCATCTTATTGTTGGAAATTAAATATTTTCACTAGTAAATAACTCAAGGTATTTACTTATTGAAAAAGCTTTATAAAAAAGGTTGCTTAGAATAACTCTAGAATTGGATAAACTGACTAATTTTTAGTCAGTTTATCCACTTCTGGACTTATTTATGTAAAAGCAACCAACGACACAAGTCCAAAAGTGAAGTGGAGAGTAAGAAGAAACTCAATCCAAAGTTTTTACGTTCATTTACTGGACAAAATAGAAGAAATAAGTAAGTAAATAAATTAAATTTATTAGTAAACTAAATTAAAAATAAACGTGGGCGCCGATGCAAGTTTTGCAGGCGAGCACCTTATTCCCTTGCGCAGGAACTGTTGACAAATAAATAATTTTTTTGTCGCTCCGTGTCTTCAGCAACAATATTGTGTTCTATAACTTATTAAATTATAATGGAGAAAGCTATACAAGTCAACAATATATTTGGAAATGCATATTTCAAACATGCAAGCTTCGCTTCTCTGAAATATTCGCCATCCAATAACGTGAGGCAATATTCAACTACCTTTATTATTCAGAGCTACTATTTCTTATCTAGATGTCTGTCAACAATTGTTCAGCAGATAGAAATTAAAATTTAAATTTTTCTGATATGAAAAATATTTTAATATTTTATTGATACGCCTAACAGGCCGTTGAGACCTAGGGCATTTTTGTAAAATACCATTATAAAAATATTAACTAATTCCAATTTAAAAGAAATCTTGAACTGACTATACACATAATTCTTAACTACTCTGAAGGGCTCCATAAACAATTTTTTTCTTCAAACGTCAAATAATGATGACATTACTTATCTAACTTGATCCTGTCAAAGTTTGATGTCTCCGCCGGCAGCAGTTTTTTTCCCATTTCTTTACGGCGGAGGGAAAAATGTTGTCATGGCAACAATATGAAACATGTCACAAAGCAACAATACAAATGTCATTAACAACAATTAAACATCATTTTTATTTATAGTAATATTAAAAGTACAATTAGTTAATGAGGCATTTTCAAAATTGAAGCCGCAAAAATGTTCCCGACTCTTGATACGCATTGGTAATTGTTGATGATACTGATGGTCGAGCACAACTTTCAGCAATCATTCCCGATGTTGGCGAATCATGAGGGTTTAAAATTTTTTGAGCATTATCGTTTTTATTTCTTATTGAATCCTCTATATATCCTTCGGCAACCGTGCTTGATTTCCAGCCCCCATGTCGTTTGAGGCATTCTAGATTTCCGCCTCCATCAATTAAAAGTGTTGCGGAAGTTCGTCGTAAAGAGTGACCCGTGTATGCGCTTGCATCGTTTAAATTTAAATAAATAGCTACTTTTTGGGCTACTGTGCTGATCGAATGTATTCCGATGACGCTTCGGTAACACTTTCCATTTTGGTACTTGATAAAAAATCGGTTTTCTGTGAAATTTTCAGGCCGCAGTGATGCGTACTTTTTATAGAGTTTAATGTAGTTTTGACCAATTATCGTAAAAGATCTAATTTGTCGTGTTTTACTGTCTGGGATTTTGATAATTATTACATTTTCTTTATCCTCAATGTCCACAGTCTTCATTTTTACCATTTCGTCGCATCGACAGGCGCCAGTAACCCCAATTAACAAAACAATCTGAAATATTTTTATAATTTAGTAGAGTATACTACATGCTTTGCAATATAATTTTTTTTACCTTTAATCCTAAATACAACTTATCTGGCGCTTCAAACAAAAATTTATCAAACTCGTCTTTAGTGAAAACTTTAGACTTCTTTGCAGTATATCCTTCGCTTGTCTTTTTCAGAAAGGCACGTAACTTTAAAAATTTGCTTATATCCACATTTTTTCTAATAACTAACTCGGATTTTATCATAGAGTATCGTGACCACATTGTAGAAGATTTCCATTTATTTTCATTTTCCATTATATTAAAATATGCCAGTAAAACGTCTTCGGTAACTTGCCGTACTCATCTTGTATCGCACCACTCTTGGAAGTGCTTGTACGCTAACCGATACTTTATTCCGGACTTGGAGGGCCCCAAACGTGCTACTGCATCATTAGCCGCGGACTCAATTTCGTTTAGGTTTTCCATTTTCGCACTAAATTTGCGCTTGCGGTTGCAACAACAATAAGCTGTCTTTAATAATTGCAAACAACTGGCAAACAACTGTAACCAGGGAGACGCAAATCCCACCGACGACTTAATTATTTTAATTTCTAACATCTAGACGACTTTGATAGTTGTCACAGTTAATTTCGAGTAAAAATAGCGTATGAATTGTACTATTTATGGTTGAAAATTGCTACGTTTGAAGAAAAGATAGTATACTTTATTCGGCAAAGAAGCGACTTTTCTTGACTTGCCGTCTATTACGCGCCTCACTTCGTTCGGCGCGTAATATCGGGCGCGTCAAGAAAAGTCATGCTTCTCCGCCTCATAAAGTAATATACTATTCTCCATTCACCTCTGTTTTGTGATTTTCTTTTCCAGTTCCTCACCTTCACCTCGTTCTGGATATACCTCTTCTTCTTGGACCAATTAATGTTCTGATCATAACTATTTCATGTATTCTGTTTATTGCCATTCTTTCTGCATGCCCCAACCAACTCATCATTTGTGACATGACGAACCTAGTGATGGTAGGTTTTTTGTACAAAATCATTAATTCGTTGTTGGCTCTTCCCTCCTTCCCATTTTCTGTCTTCCTTCCTCCGAATACGTGTCTTAATATTTCCATTTCCCATCTTTGCAGAGTATCCTCTTCTTTATTATTTAATATCTATCAGTGGCGGCTCGTGATTTTTACAATAGGGGAGGCTACCCCTAACTGTAAAACATCTAGACAAATTTACACTAACAAAAAAATGCGCCAAAAAATGTAATTTAAAGCCCCACTTTTTTGACCATTTTGTTATTTACATTTTATAATATCATCATAATTCATAACTTCATAATGTCATATTGTAACATTTTTTATATAATAGGATTAGAAAATAATTAATATACCTTTTGGAGTAATTTTTAGGCCCACTAGCACCAATTACGGGTACGACTATGGCCGTATCTGCAAATAACTGAGTTTATTATAATAAACGGGACCATTTTTTTATTGCAGCTTTGCCGAAACAGAATGTTTTGGAAATAGACCGAACGTTGTTATTGTAATATGTTTAGTATAAAAGGAACCGTTAAAGAACCTCCCAACAAGTTTATTACTAAGATCTCGTTAGGTACTCCACTCTATTCAAAACAGGGATGTTTATTGCAATATTGTATTGCTACTTTCCGTTTAAGTTCTATTTCAAAGGAAACCTTTTGACTGAATAACTTTTCCTTCTGAAAACAACCGTTAGGTCCCTTGACTTCATTTTTCGGTATCTGTGTAATGTACCGTTACTTTACCTAAAAACCAAAATAGGTCGGTTCTTTTTTAGAAGCTGCAATTTTTTTTGAGAGGGGATATATCCCCACTCTTTTTTAGAGAAAACGCATCGAAAATATTGCGAATAGGAAAGGAATTGGTGGCTGAGTATCTTCGAGTGCAGACGTAGCTGTCTCGTATCTAATATCTTATCTGCAATATATCTAGGTTATTAAAAGAACTTATTAAGCTACTTCAAATGTAGCTGTAATTCTGTACCAAAATTTTGATGCAAAACTTACATTTGACATTTATTTATTTGATAAGGTTAAATTTGAACCCGTGTTCGAAGCAGTAGCTACTTACTGTCACTCGCTGTTGCGTTTCGTAAATTTCCGAGTTAATTCGCAATTAATTCACGATGACGCACGGGTAAAGAATCCTGGACTCAATTGTATAGTAGTTTAGTCTATTTCTTAATAGTCTTGCCAAAATTTTTTATACATTTTATGTTAAGGCTATATCTATATAGTTGTCACACTTCAGTTTCTCTCCCTTTTATGCAGCGGGCACATGCGGGACTCATTCCTGTCAGTTAACATTACTTTGTTTTCCCATATTTACACTATTAGTTGACAAATATCCACCTCTGCAGGTGATCTCCACCAAACTTGATCATTTCTATGAATATGTCATTTTTCCCAGATCTTCTGCTATATTTCATTTTTTGAATTGCTGTCACCACGTCCACCTCTCTAGGCTGCTTTCAAGTACCTCATCTTTTTTAACTACCCAGTTGACTACTACTTCGCGCTCCACCTCACCACTCAGTAACTCTTCGAAGTGTTGTTCGAATTATTTCTACCGGATCACTAATTAAATTGCATTTCATACATACAACCGGACCTATTTAACCACTAGGCCAATGAGGCACCTGCCTCGGGCCCGCATTTGGAAGGGGCCCGGAAAGATCACTACAATTTTGTGATATTTGTGATATTTTAATTACGCAACTGTCTATACGAGAAGATGCTTTTAATTCTGTAAACGATATTTCTAACAATAGTCCAGGGCGCATCTGTTTTGAAATGGACGTTGAGAGGTGACTCAAATTTTTTTGCAGAAATTGCTTGAAAATAACTCAAATAATAATATTTGAGTTATCCTCCCACTCAAAATGGTCCGGAACATTGTTTAAATAATCAAAATGTCAAAATATAAAGGAAAAATTTGATTTTTTTATTGGTTTTTTGATTGTAACTTTAAAACTATTCATTTCTGAGAAAGTTGTATTTACATAAAAGTTGAGTAATTAAATTTCCTACAATATATAATTGCAGAATATAGAAATTCGCATTTTACGTTTCTCGACCATTTATACTACAATTAAGACCTTCATATTTTACCCAGAAAAACGTTATGATATAGTAAAACAACACTGTAAATTTCATTAAGATCGGTTTAATAGAGTTTGCAAAATAAATTTTGCAATCCAGCTTTCGCAAAAAAAAAAATTTTTTTTAAATGTAGCAGGACTGAAAATAAAGCAGAACGCAAGTTGAATTTTTTTTGCTTATAGAAGTGTACAGTACCTTTCATTTGCAATTTGCAAAATTAAAATCGATTAATTACCACGGCGTCAGGAAATTTTTTAAATAAACATTAATTTTTGGTGCTATGCGTAGGACAGGGATGTTCGATTCACACAAGTTGATTTCCACCAAAATTTCTTCCAATCTTTATCTAATATATTATTTTCTTACTCTATATTTTGTTGTATTTTAATATTATAATTCCACAAAAATCAAACTAATTTTAATATAGTTTGTGAAATATTGTTTAAACAAATATGTTTAAAAATTATAAACTTTTATTCTCTAAGTTGAAATATATGAACAAAGAAAGTTTTTGCTAAAAAAAAGTGTTATTTCAAAGGATAGAGTATGTGTTTTTATTTTGCAATAAACAAGTTTATTTATTTATAGCGAAATGTAATAAAAATTAAAATGTATCAATCATTATCAAAGGTCATTGAAATGCCCAATCAGAGCAAACTATCCGTTGTTCTGCGCGTAGCACCAAAAATTAATATTTATTTAAAAAAATTTCTGACGCCGTGGTAGTTAATCCATTGTAATTTTGCAAATGAAAGGTACAGTACACTTCTATACGCAAAAAAAATTCAACTTGCTTTCTGCTTTATTTTCAATCCTGTAACATTTTGAAAAAATGATTTTTTTTGCGAAAGAGGGATTGCAAAATTTATTTTGCAAAATCTATCAAACAGATCTTAATGAAATTTACAACGTTGTTTTACTGTATCATAAAGCTTTTTTGGGTGAAATATGAAGGTCCTAAGTGTAGTATAAATGGTTGATAAACGTAAAATGCGAATACTTGTTTCTGTATGGTTTTTTCACAATGTTTGCTACTTTGCAGCAAGGGTGACTATTTTTTAAATTTTTGACCAATTCTATATTGTAGGAAATTTACATACGCAACTTTTATGTCAGTACAACTTTTCTCGGAAATGAATATTTTGAAAGTTAAAATCAAAAAACGAAGAAAAAAAAAAACGAATTTTTCCTTCATTTTTTAACATTTTGATTATTTAAACAATGTTCCCGACGTTTTTGAGCGGGAGGATAACTCAAATATTATTATGTATTTGAGTTATTTTTAAGCAATTTCGGCAAAAAAATTTGAGTCACCTCTCAACGTCCAAATGTACTAATATTTTTACGGATGCGCCCTGGTCTACAACTTGGTCACAGATAATAGTGACATAGTAAACTTGTAAATTATTACCGAATATGAGAACGAAATCGATGTTGATGGTTTAGTGGAAGAAGTGTCACATTTTAAAGCACATCAAATTAAATCTCATAAAATCTACAAAGTATATAAACATTTTTCCCCATTTAATGTACATCTAAATGATCCAGCTTGACCTAACCTGCCCGCGACAGTCATTTGCAATATACATTATTTCATTTAGTACACATTCTAAATGATCCTTTTTGATTGAAAATAACATCATATCGACGTTTACAAATGTAGAAACGTTGCTTACACCCATTAGCAATAGTACCGCTTCAGGTAAAAGATCTGTGTCGGTCCTGAAAAGGGTAAAGTCGTATTAATAAATTCTCTAACTGTCGTCTTTGGCTATTTTATATACAGAAAATGACATATTACAAAAAATTGATACAAAAAGTAGGATAGCCGTGGATGCTAAATTTGCAGTTACAAAAGCGGGACCTATTACGTTTTGAAAATTAGGTTCTGAGACCAAAAAAAGTTAAGTTTTTCATTTTAGTGGGGTCTTCCATTGTTTAATTTAATTTTGCATTTCCAAAAAACCATCTTTTCCGATTATAGCGCCATCTATCCATAATTCGAAAAAATGTCTCCAATAAAATTTACTTATTTCTACGTAAGGGTCTGGGGATATGGGGGTTCTTATTTCAGATTTTAAAATATCCCCTCACCCCACCTCCGGGTTTTGGTGTCAATCGATAGATTTTTGAAAAATATTAAACACGTATTTTTCATTTTTTTAATCTGATGTTTATTTCGTCCATTTCGTTGCATTTCGTTTATATTTAGAGGCCCGAAAATTGTGTAGTGCCTCGGGCCTGGTTTGAAGTAAAATAGGCTTTGCATACATCTTTGGTAATATTGTCCCATCTTCTTAACTTTAAGGTTTTTCGAACTATTCTACCTATATCCTTATTTTTTACAATCTCTATTATCTGTTAATAATTATAGTCTGGATTTCTTCTTTTAAACTACAAATTAGACATTAGTTTTAAAACTTCTTGTCTTTTATTCTTCCGATGACCAACCTTTTTTTGTTACATGGATGACCAACAGGGGTCAAAAATGACCCCCACTGAAAAATGACAATTGACAAAAAAATTCAGTTGTTTTAAGAAATAAAATAATGGATTAGTAATTTTAATGTTAGTATTGTATCAATAAATGATATATAAACATTAGTAAAACATAATATTTTAACATTCTGAACATAGAACTAAAGAAATTTTAAAATATACACTAATTTACGTCGCCACAGGTTTAACAATTCTTTTTTCAATATTGGAATGTTTCTTACAAACAATTCCACATAATAGACGGTATTTACTTAATATAAAATTGGAACATAGACGACCAATGGAGTTCGTCTTTGACCCCAAATTCAGAAAAAAAAATTTTTTTCGTAAAATATAGGGAATTTTTTTTACCAAATATGAGTGTATCTAGAATGATATTAAGTCAAATAAAAATATAATGAGTTTAAAATTGAAAATATTTCTGAATTTATTCAATAATAACATACATTGGAGTCAAAATTTAACCCCCTTGATCATCCGAAGGTTAATATGCGTTTGTAGTTTTTTTTAGTGTAGAAAATGCAGCCTGTTTTTTAAATTCTTAAGGCAAACAACTTAACTCTAGTGGTACGTTTAGTGGCATCTTATGAAAATTTTAATTAATTTTTAAGTTACATTAAGTAAGTTTGACTAAATTAATTGTAAGATTTTTAGTCGCAAAATATCCAGTTAAATTTTTAATCGGTGCTTTATTTTTAGAGCTCCTAATAAAATTTAAAATGTGAGCAGCAAAATGATGTTTACAACGGACCCTTAAGTTAATGATATACTTAATCTATTAATTATAGTACTCAGACATAAGAGTTAGAAATTTTCATATTCCAATTTTATTTTATCATAAAATGCGATAAACACTTTAAACTTCTTTATACAAGAATATACAGGGTGGCCGGAAAGCCCCTTTACAGTAATAATAATAATAACTTACATAGAAGTTAAGACTTTAGTTTGTCTGATGGTATAAAATATGATTTTATACCACCATACAAACTTAAGTTTTTACTTCTATGCAAGTGTTTCTAACTATGGTATGCAGCCTGCAGCCAGCTAACGGGATTTTTGCGTTAACCCGTTAACGCCCAGATTATTTTTATTTGCATTTTTAACGTAATTTTTTTTGTTTCGTAATATATTTTGAGGTACAAAATGATGTCCTATCAAAGTTTTTGTTTTTGTTTAAATTTTTGAAAAACAACTGTCCTCGTTTGAGGACGCTGAGCTCAATTACTATGAAATTAAAGACAAAATTTAGTTTAGAAAAATAAGTTTATTTAGTAGTTTTTCAAATTAAATTCATATTATATACTATGGAGTTCAAAAATGTTTATATAAATCCTATATTTTTTTATGAAACTGTTCAAAACAAATCGACACGCAAAACGTTACATTACATTTCTGGCAATATGTTCACGGTTTTGACGTACAGTTTCGAATTTGACATATTCGTTATTTTTCTCTTTTTGCTGCAATGTGGTTTTTACTATCATATATCTAATGTCTTCAGAGATATTGCTTTTTGATGTACTTGGAAGACTAAATGGACGACGTTTGCTTATTCTTACGTCATATCCAATTTTTAGATATGAATAAGCTACGTGTCTCTAAATTCTTTGATAGATATAGTTTTCCCTTATGCATCATGTTGTATAGCACGCACCCATTTACGATAACCATATCTATAATTCGTGTAATAAGACACCAATACCATTTTTTCTTCTTACAGATATATGGCGTTTTTCTTACAACCAGTCTTGGTGATCCACGCCACCCATATGTATATTGAAAATAGCGGATGGTTGGGAAATTTTTACTTTTATTTTTTCCTTTTTACTTCATTGTTGAACTTGGTTGGTGAGAAAAACCGTATCATAATTGGTTCTAATAGAAACATATTTACTGTACTGTTGTTGTCAAAGCACCAGTCATATGGGCCTCAAGGCTTCTATTCTAGGTATTTTTGTTGTTCGGGTAGGACACTTTGCAGTTCGGTTTTCTCTAATAATTTTCTCTAATAAATATTTTTGTCTCATCCTATAATCCAAGAAAATAATTAGTTACTAAAAATGCCAATGTAGACTGTTTACACAAAATATATAAATTTGCCCAGCGTCCTCATTTGAGGACGCATAATACTCTTATAATTTTTTTAACATTTTTTTGACTGGTTAGTAATTTTTGTATTTTTTAGTGCGTGGATCTAACCTAATAAAAAATTCAAATTTTTAATTCACCTGTATATATAAAAAACTTATGCACACGATGTAAGTATAGTTCAGTAAACTTAAAAGTCGTACTCTTCGCCTTGGCCTAATATTTTGTCATATAAAAATAAAGCATGAATACATACACTTATGCCTACGGTAGTG
Organism: Diabrotica virgifera virgifera; assembly: GCF_917563875.1. Lineage (NCBI taxonomy): Eukaryota > Metazoa > Arthropoda > Insecta > Coleoptera > Chrysomelidae > Diabrotica > Diabrotica virgifera. Next base: position 46,674,086 of record NC_065451.1, on the reverse strand, counting down.
CTTCTACTAAACCACTGAGGTAGGCAACCATAAAATATTCACCCAGAAATTGTTTTATCCCCACCTAAACAAACCGTCCTCAAACGAGGACGCTGGGCTCTAATGGGTTTTTGAATAATATTAATGTTTCAACACCGCGCCAATCGTCCTATTAGAGGTAAAACTCACTAAGTGCACTTTTTTGAGATTTTGACATTTTCATAAAATATTTTTACATTTTGACATATTCGTCAAATATTTTGACATTTTGAACTCAATACGGTACTGCCCAGCCCTGGAGAAGTCACCTAGGGCTCTAACCCTTCTAATTACTGAGATAATTTATGGTACAATTCACCAAGTGCATTATTGTGAATTTCGGTTTCAGGGTAAAACTCATTAAAACTTATTATTGTACTTAGTGAATTTTTTCTTACAAACTGGAGTGCTGAATCGGTACTTAGTGATCTTTAAAAATACATTAGTAAACATAACTGTGTATTATTTGTGTGCATTATCTATTCGACGATTGATTAAAGAGATGAGTTTAAATTATGTTTTTGTATTAGCAGATAGCTTACCTAAAGGGTTCTATTTTGCGATTAAGCAGGCGACTTGTGTGTTATATTGTATTGTTGAAACCGTATATTATTATACTTGTGTGAATTATTTTTTCGGCGATTGATTAAAAAAATATGAGTATAAATTTCTTTGTAACAGACAGCTTACATAAATGGTAACATTGTAACATAATCTATTTTACGATTAAATGGGCGACTTTTGTGGCTGTCATAAATGCTGAAGAAATTGCGTGCATTTTCTAAAAACAAAACTTACTGTTTATTTTAAAAATAATGGACTGCTATTTTTGATAGTTCGTTAGTTGGAAGTCAGCGAAATTTTTTATACCTTTGTATAATTTAAGTATAAATTTTTTCGACTTCTTGAGTAGATTCACAGCTTTAGTTCCGTTAGAGGTTAGATAATCGATTTTAGGTTTAACATTTTCTTGTATAATGCATTTTTTGTTCCAATGCAATATCCAATAATTATGTTCATGGAAAAACTCATTAAGTACAAAAATTGATCTAATATTGATTATTAGACCAGGACAGATTTGTGAAAAAACGTCTATTTTTGGATGTGCGAGGTGGCATTCGGATTTTTGCAGATAAAGTTAGGTGGCAACTTCAACAATAATAATTGACTTACGCTCCTTCTCAAATATGCCCGGAACATTAATAAAAAAATTAAATTATTTAAAAATTTCGAAAAACATCGATTTTTTTCTATTTTCTTTGCTTATAACTTTAAAACGATTCATTTTGGAACAAAGTTAAAGAAATAAAATAAAGATAATTGAATTTTGTATGATAACTGACTGGTTAAAAATGTCTTAAATATTATCCTTTCGGTAAAATAGCAATAAAAACAAAATAAGGGGGCAAAATAAGCCTGTTTTTATGTAACGCTTTTGAACCACTCTGGTTGCACTTAGAACTTTCGTAATCCGCTTAGAAAATTCTTGTAACATACTTAAATCGTTCACCAAATTTCATTAAAATCGACCTGATAGATTTTGCAGAATAATTTTGCAATCTAAATTTTTTTTAAAAAGTTCAAATTTTTAAAAGCTTTCTGCAGAAAAAGTAGACCATTTAGAAGTTTGCTAATTATTTTACATATAAGGAGGTTCTCTACCTATCTAACGCCCTTTACAGAATTAAAATCTGATTATATAAGTGGCCTCAGCACTGTTTTAAAGTTATAAACAATTTTTTGGCTTATAAACAAATAATACAGTTCGGATGTTTGAGTTGGCATAATTTCATTTTTTCGATAATAGGCGTCTCTGGTGATAAATCCCGAAACAGGTCGATTTTAATTTTTAAATTCAAATTTTTTGGTATATATATCATACTAGTGACGTCATCCATCTGGGCGTGATGACGTAATCGATGATTTTTTTAAATGAGAATAGGTGCTGTGTGATAGCTCAATCGAAAGGCTATTCAATTTTGTATTCACTAATATAAACATTAACATAATTATTGACGATTGATATGATGATCTCATAGTATGATATTTTTGTCAAAAAATAATAATTTAAAAATAAAAATCGATCTGTTTCGGGATTTACCTCCAGAGTCGCCCATTCTCAAGAAAATGAATTTATTCCAACTCAAACGTCCTCACTGTATATGTTTAAAATCCAAAACATTGTTTATAACTTTAAAACAGTGCTGAGATGGCTTAAATAATACGATTTTATTTCTGTAAAGTGTATTAGGTAGGTAGAGAATCTCTTTATATGTAAAAAAATTAGCAAGCTTCTAAATAGTCTGCTTTTTGTTCAGAAAGTTTTTAACAAATTTGAACTTTTTTAAAAGAAATTAGATTGCAAATGGTTTAAGCAGACGGTTTAAGTATGTTGCAAGAAGTTTCTAAGCGAATTATGAAGGTTTTAAGTTGTGCAACCAAAGTGGTTGAAAAACATTGAATAAAAACAGTCTTTTTGTCCCCTTATTTTCTATCTATTGCTATTTTGCAGAAAGAGCAATAATTTAAGACATTTTAAACCAATCGTATATTATACAAAATTCAATAATTATCTTCATTATCTTTTCCTACGACTTTGTTCCAAAATGAATCGTTTTAAAGTTATAAGCAATGAAAATGAAAAAAAATCGATGTTTTTAGAAATTTTTAAATATTAAAATTTTTTTAAAAACACCAAGTTTTCACTCTAATGGCATATAAAACAACAAAATGCTATTCTACATCCCACCAGAATGAAAACAATGGGAACCTTCTCTGGTTACACCTCCGAGGCTTCTACAATTTGCAAGCCATACGGATGCTGAGACTAAGGAAGATGAGGGAATTCTACAATTTACAATTCACGTCCCATCTGCTCAGCGCGGTAAAGTTCCAACGAGAATGGTTCCCTTCGTACTCCAATCAGATTAAATGTAAATCAAAAATGAGTAACCATTTTCAATTTCGCTGCAAAACGAAAATACAGCCGAACCATATTCTAGTCCAATCAGACAGCGCAGCAAGCACCTCTACCGGTTTCGAAACTTACTAGTCTCTCATCAGGAGGCACATATGCTGCTCTCTCCGATCCAACCAAAACAAACCCCAGCGTGCAGTCCCGGATTGCAACGAACGAAATGGCATAGATGCCCTAGCGGCAACTGCTAGCAAAAAGACCAAGTTTTCACTCTAATGGCATATAAAACAACATAATGCTATTCTACATATGTAGTTTATGTTGTTTTATATGTCATTAGAGTGAAAACTTAGTCTTTTTGCTAGCAGTTGCCGCTAGGGCATCTATGCCATTTCGTTCGTTGCAATCCTGGACTGCACGCTGGGGTTTGTTTTGGTTGGATCGGAGAGCAGCATATGTACCTCCTGATGAGATACTAATAAGTTTCGAAGCCAGTAGAGGTGCTTGCTGCGCTCTCTGATTGGACTAGAATATGGTTCGGCTGTATTTTCGTTTTGCAGCGAATTTGAAAATGGTTATTCATTTTTAAATTTTTTTATTAATGTTCTGGGCATATTTGAGAAGGAGCATAAGCCAATTATAATTATTGAAATTGTCACCCAACTTTATCTGCAAAAATCCGAATGCCATCTCTCACATCCACCTCAAAACAGATCCTTCCTGGTCTATACATATTTGTATATCATATATGTATATATGATATATGATATATACAGGGTGTAACGAAAATACAGGTCATAAATTAAATCACATATTCTAAGACCAAAAATAGTTTGAATGAACCTAATTTACTTTAGTACAAATATGCACATAAAAAAAGTTACAGCCCTTTGAAGTTACAAAATGAAAATCGATTTTTTCGAATATATCGAAAACTATTAGAGATTTTTTATTGAAAATGGACATGTGGCATTATTATGGCAGGAACATTTTAAAAAATAATTATAGTGAAATTTGTGCACCTCATAAAAATTTTATGGGGGTTTTGTTCCTTAAACCCCCCCAAACTTTTGTGTACGTTCCAATTAAATTATTATTGTGATACCATTAGTTAAATTCAATATTTCTAAAACTTTTTTGCCTCTTAGTATTTTTTCGATAAGGCAGTTTTTATCGAGTTGCGGCTTCTTTGTTAATATGTTTACATAAAAATTTTATGGGGGTTTTGTTCCTTTAAACCCCCCAAATGTTTGTGTATGTTCCAATTAAACTTTTACTGCGGTACAATTAGTTAAACACAGTGTTTTTAAAACTTTTTTGCCTCTTTGTATTTTTTCGAGAAGGCACTTTTTATCGAGATATTACTTCTTTTTTAATATGGTTCAAAATATACCTAAAAATGTAAATTATAAATAAATTTTCATATTATTACCAAGTCTCCATAATCGTACTTAGCCATATACAAAAATATGTGGTGGATTTGACAAATATTCAAAATATCTCGATAAAAACTGACTTTTCGAAAAAGTACTAAGAGGCAAAAAAGTTTTTAAAATATTGTGTTTAACTAATGGTACTACAATAATAATTAAATTGGACCGTACACAAAAGTTTGGGGGGGTTTAAAAGAACAAAACCCCCATAAAACTTTTATGGGGTGTCCAAATTCACTATAATTTTTTCTTAAGATACTCCTACCATAAGAATGTCACATGTCTATTTTAAATAAAAGATCTCTAATAGTTTTCGATATATTGGAAAAAATCGATTTTCATTTTGTAACTTCAAAGGGCTAAACCTTTTTTTGTGTGCACATTTGTACTAAGGTAAGTTAGGTTCAATCGAACTATTTTTGGTCCCAGAATATGTGATTAAATTTATGACCTGTATTTTTGTTACACCCTGTATATGTCATATTTACTGTGACGAAATATGATTGGATTTTTTAGCAAAAAATTCAAAGATACTGTTATTTTGAAATATTTGAATTCATAAAATAAAATTTTACGTCGGTTTAATATGGCTTATGGATTTTTTTGTGTGATTATTAAATTTTCATACATGCCTATACAAAATTATTATCATGCTTTTAAAACTGCTATGTTAATTTTTGTGTCGTGTTGTTCAAACGCTTTCTGTTTGTTTTCGTTAACACATATCACTGATACAATTTATAGGATGTAATATGCAAAATAACGTCGACATTACTTGTCGGATAATGAATATGTAAAACTAGTTATCGGATGTCAAAAGTCCCCGACCAGATTTCATTTGTATGGGGGACTTTTGTCTTTTAAATGTAAATTCTAGGCCCCGAGGGAGAACTATGGTCTCTGGTGACTATTGTACGGAACAGGACGGTATTATACATGAACCTCCAAGTTTAGCGAACTATATTGTTTAATTGGGAGATCAATTGTGCATTTCTGATGGAATGAATATTAACCGAAGGATAAATTTAGCTCCGCTATGTTTATATAATGTTAATTAAATTCACTAAATACAAATATTTCATCCAATTAATATAATTTTCACTTTCCTTTGTTTCTTGTTTCTTGAATAAATCAAAAATATTCATAATATGAACAAATGTTTTAAATATTAATTGTAGGATTTCTTTTATTGAAAATTTTTATTTTTTTTTTGTTTTTGTATCATGAATATTTTTAGGTTTATTTAAGAAGAATGCACTTTTTTTTTAATTATAAAACTGTCATTTTCAATTTAATCAACTATTTTTTCTAAACTAATCATTCCAAACCGGTAAAATCACATGGATCGTATCAACTATAACTAAATCAAGTTAATTTCAAGTGAAAAAGAATTCTTTTTTATTAGGATTGTATTGACGAGGGATTAATTGTTACATTTTAAAAATAAAAAAAGCAAAGAGCGACTTTATTTTCGTCATAAGTCAATCAGTTCTTATGTAAAAAACTTTTGTCAGATTTTATTTGAAAGGTTTTTTAATGAACTTAAGATGACTATTAAATTTTCCCAAAAAACTATACCCCATTTGAGTTATTTGAGATTGAAGGTTCTCGATTTCGAGGTTCTTCGAAAATAACCATCTTTTAAAGAACAATAACTTAATATTTAAACGCAAACTTCTACGCAAATCTCTTTGTTTTTTATTAGCCTCAATTTTTTTCTTAGCGATTTTTTCTATAAAATTAAATTTTTTTAAGTTATTCATAAAAAACGGTTATAAAACTTGAGTTTTTTCAATGAAAAATGCATAGCTTTAATCGCTAATAACTGCCCGAGCAGGGAATGTAACTTGGTCGTTGCGTTTGTTGCTCCAGGTAACAAAAATTCAGCCGAAGACAGAAGGTTCACCTTTTTTAAGACTTTTTTTATTTTAGAATCAAAACATTACAAATTATAAGATAATTAGCCTTAATTACTACTCGTTAATTTCGTTAATAAAATATATTTATAACCTACGTATAGAACATTAGGTTTGGATTGATGTGACGATATCTGGTACATGAATGAATACTACCGACGATCGCGTGGATTAGGAACAATTACATTTATTAATATGAAACGGACATATAAGGAGAGGAAAGCTTGCTCAGCTCGCCAGCGGAAAAGACATGTAGGGCAATACGATCAACGCTCGTAAAAGGATAGGTAACAGGAAAACCGTCGGTTTCGTTCAACACACCAAAACGACGCACGGCGGAAAATAGTCGGGATAACTCACCTCTTATGCCTCGTTGTTGTTTATTATTCTTCGATCAACGCTCCAAGAATAATAATCAACTAGGCTTTTCGTTCCGACTTTTATATCGTCCGAGACGGTACAACAACACGTTTCACTTAACCCTTAAAAGACTATGGTTGCCATATGGCAACCATTGTAAGCAGTGATCTAAATAATTTTTTCAGTAGGTTTCTCTATTAAAAAGCAGATGGCTCATGCAGTTCTGAATAGTAAAATAAGTATATTTTAAGGTGTAGTACTGAAAGTTCAGTCTTAAGTTAGTGTTTGTTTGATTAACATCGTTGTGTATATATCCGATTTTTGTTGGTGCAAGAAAATGTACATCAGATTTGTGTAAGTAACTTTTTAATACCTAATATAAATTATTTTATATACGATTTTATTTATAAGAATATACTATATTTTAAAAATGTTGCATTAGTTTGTCTTTTTCTTTTAGTGTGTAATTATTTTAGGGCGGGAAAAACTAAAATTGCCATATGGCAACCAGAGTCTCTTTCAGTACCTATTATTGAATGTTTTTATTTTATTTCAGAAGAGGCTTTACTCTTGAAGAGGCGTTACAAATGCCGTACACGGACGATTTAGATGTGGGGGGAATCTACATTGAACCACCAGACACAAATGAATTGACCGATGAAGATTCTGCTGATGAGGATAATGGTGGTATGATAGATAATTTACCAGCAAGCCAATTACGAGTTCCAGCCGAGATTCAGGTTCGCAATTCGAAGGAAAAGGATTTTGCAATGGAGAAAATAGACGCCACCAAGGCATATTTTTTATTTTTACGACAAATATAAGTGATAAAGTTTTATCGGAATTTTGCCGCTACAGAAAGTAAAAAGGTTTTCCCAAAAAGAAAAGAAAAATATTTTAGTTCCTAGACCATATGTTTTCGGTAAATACAATTTAGCAATGGGAGGGACAGATCTCATGGACGAAAATATAGCCAGGTATAGAATAAGTATAAGGGGTAAAAAATGGTGGTGGTGCATTTTTTCTTGGCTTATTGATGTATCGATACAAAATGCGTGGATTATTTACAAGAAGTCTGGCCACAACTGTACACAGCTACAATTTAGATGTGATATTGTAAAAGTAGCTTCTGCTAAGTTTCGAGATCCACCAAAAACTTTAGGTCGACCATTGTTAAGCTTATCATCCAGCACTAATAGTAGAATTAGTGATGATATTAGGTAATTTGTGGTATCTACTCCGGAAAATAAGAAAAAGAAATGTGCAAATAAAACGTGCAAGTCTATAATGAGAACGATGTGCTCTAAATGTAACGTTGGCTTATGCCCAGCGTGCAATGTGCAATTTCACACTAAATAATTTATAGTTTTTATTGTTATTCATAGTTGCAGTAATTTTTTATGTTTATTATAATATAGGTAGTAGGAAGGACTACGGTTGCCATATGGCAATCTTCTTTTTTTATAAAAAATACTTAAATTGTTTAATTTTTTTTATTATAATTTTAATATTTGTTCAAAATAAAACATAAATCACGAACTTTTTTTCAGTTTTTTAATAAAAACAAAAGTCCGTCCTTTAAGGGTTAATTCATTGGCGTACCCTAGACGATAATGTTATATTATCGTCACAGGGGGAGGGAGACGATACATATATATTTATTAGTTATATTTTCGATTATCCCACAAGTGAAATTCTTTATCTTTTGCTGTATAGTTAGAGCTCAAAAGTTTATATCCCGTGTACATAATTCTTCTTCAACGTTTATTATTTCGTATTGATCTTAAAATATTTCTTTATCTGTGTAATGAATGCGGGAACTGAACCTGTTTGACAAAATTAAATACTACGATATATTGGTGTTGTACAGAATGTTGCCTGAAAAACAGCATGCTTGAGGCACAGACTTAGACAAGATAACTACGAGCTATTACAGTTGACTATAGAGGGCAAAATTAAAGGAAAAGTATCCTGGTAGACGACAAATATTCTGGCTGAAAAACATTCACGACTGGACCGGGTTAAACACACAGACGCTTTTCAGAAAGCGTCAGAAGATAGAGACGAAATTGCAATGGTTATAGCCAACCTGCATTAGTGGAGTCGGCCTAGAAGCAGAAGAAGAATGTTAAATGCCAAAATCTTAATATTCATAGAACATAAAATATCATGTTCAGCTTTCATGTGTAACTAAATTTTTACCGGTTATTAAAAGTTTTATCACAAATTCCCTACGAGTATTTTACAGTGTAAACTACGCTCATTTGCCTTCACCGGTAATCTCCTTCATTTTGAACTCCACGTAATATCCGTACACAATTCCATATTACGCCCTGTTCTGCCTCAACATAACAACTTTGCGGTTGTAAAAGCAAATCTACTAAGAGCAGATATTAGCTGTAAAAGTTATTTCAACCATTAGGTAGTGGATAAAAACTATTTTGTACAACTTACTTATTTTAACTAAATTTATGAAATGAAAATATGGCTTTGGATTATAAATAATGCACTAATAATCATAGGCGCCCATACACACGGGCAGGGGGGGCCGTGGCCACCCCTAGCTTTTCGGGAAAGAACAAAAATTAAATTTATATTACATAAACGTATTTTTGTCAAAAAATTATTGGATAATTTTGAGAGATAAATTGGAAACAACATATTTATTAATAAAAAAAATTCACATATTGGGTAGTTATTAATAGTTTAAGAAAATCTTTGTGTCTGCGACAGTGTTCTATATAGAATGTGCATAATACACATTTCCCACAATCACGGTATGCTATTACATTGAAAGAGATTAGAGGCGTGGGAAACATATATACACTGTAATCGACACCCAAAATTATCAATTAAATGAATCATTTATAATACTGCAAAAAAAACCATATCAGCAAGAAATCAGATCTCTGACCGATAATCTTTGAGAACTGGTATAAAGTACTAATTATATTTTATATTTCGAAATAAATTCATACTGAAAAATAATTTTTTAAATTTATTGAACATAGTCAAATTTTAGTTTGCATAAGTATTTTTTTAGTAAGTAGATTATTTTTAAAGTGTGCATTATGATGAACAGAACAATTTTATTTAAATGAAAAACAGGTGATCTTTCATGATGAATGAGTGTTATATACAGGGTGTCCCAAAAGTAGCGGAAAGGTCGAATAATTCGCGAAATGAACATCGGATCGAAAAACTGAAAAATACGTGTTCAATAATTTTCAAAAATCTATGCGATGACACTAAACAAGTCCACCACTTCAACCCCTGGGTGTGGAGCGGGGGGTAACTTTAAAATCTTAAATGGAACCCCTAATTTTTGTTGCAGATTTGGATTTTCCTTGTAAAAATAAGCAAATTTTATTCGAGCCATTTTGAGAATTGTGGATACATAGCGCTATAATCGGAAAAAACGGTATATCGTGATACCATAGCAAAATTATAGAAACGGTCTAATATCTCGAAAAATATACTTCCAAATAAAAACTAAAAAACACGTGTTTAATATTTTTCAAAAATCTATAGAATGACACCAAACAGGATTTTTCATTCCACACTCTGGAGGTGGGGTGAGAGTTAACTTTAAAATCTTAAATAGGAACCCCCGTTTTTTCTTGCAGATTGAGTTTCCTCCTCAAAAATAAGTAACATTTATTCGAACTTTTTTAGAATTGTTGACGGATGGCGCTATATTCGGAAAATGCGATTTATTTGCGCCATCTATCAACGATTCTAAAAATGTTTGGAATATGTGTGCCTTATTTTTCATCATCATCATTCTGATGGAAAAATACAGGAGTAAAGAAACAAACGCTCATATGGTATTCATTGATCTTGAGAAAGCATATGATAGAGTTCCTCGAGAGATTCTGTGGTGGGCACTCAATAAGAAAGGAGTCCCTGGTGAATATGTAAAGATTGTGAGGGATATGTATGAGGGAGTAACGACTAGTGTTAGGACAGGTGTGGGAGAGACTGATAAATTTCATGTGAAAGTAGGATTGCACCAAGGTTCTGTGCTTAGTCCGTATTTATTCTCATTAGTTGTGGACCAGATAACAACGAAACTACAGGGTAACATTCCATGGTGCTTAATGTATGCTGATGATGTCGTGTTAGTAGGAAATAGTGAAAGAGACCTAGAACAAAAACTGGAACAGTGGAGACAAGCTCTGGAGGAAAAAGGTTTAAAACTTAGTAGGACAAAAACAGAGTATTTGGAATGTTCATTTAAAGATGGAGCTACTACAAATAAAATGGTATCTTTGGATGGTGAAATGATTGTGAAAAGCAATAGTTTTAAGTACCTAGGATCGGTATTACAGAGTAATGGAGAAATAGATGGAGATGCATGCAGTAGAATTAGGGCTGGATGGATGAAGTGGAAAGAAGCGAGTGGTGTGTTGTGTGACAGAAAAATTCCAATGAAGCTGAAGGGAAAATTCTATAAAACAGCCATAAGACCGGCTATGATGTACGGAACTGAATGTTGGGCAGTGAAAAAGAAAGAGGAACAACGAATGCATGTGGCGGAAATGAGAATGCTTAGATGGATGAGTGGAGTGACAAAGAAGGATAAAATTAGAAATGAGTATATTAGGGGAAGTCTAGGTGTGGCACCAATTGATGCCAAAATGAGAGAGCATAGGTTAAGATGGTTTGGTCATGTTCAACGTCGAGACGTTAATCACCCAATACGAAGAATAGCTGAAGTGCAGATTCCTGGAAGGAGTAGGAGAGGAAGACCAAAGAAGACCTGGGGGGAGGCGATAAGGCAGGACATGTTGGTAAAGGGGATTAACATTGATATGACCCAAGACAGAATTGTGTGGAGAAATGCAATTAGGGAAGCCGACCCCGCATAGGGATAAGGCAAAGAGAATGATGATGATTATTTTTCATAAGGATTCTAAATCTGCAAAAATAAAGGGGGCTCCTTTTTAAGATTTTAAAGTAAAAAGTTGGTTCGACACATACTCATGGTTAGTCTGCTCGCCAAAGTTGAAGGGAAGGCTTTGCAAGCATTGTATTCTTTTCAAACGGGTTTTAAAGAGAGGTGCAGCTTTTGAGGTACCCATGACATTTCCATTTAAAAACTTGGTCTAGTGTTTAAATGTACGAATAATTTCTCACAACAGGGTTCAAACTAGGTTTTTTAGGTGGTTTAAACTGCAGTAGACCCCCTTTATAACGAGAACTGAAATGGTGGATTAATTATCTCGTTATAAGTAGATCTCGTTATATCAAACAATAATAATATTGAAATGTTTTGATGCCTCTTACGTAGTTTATTAGATGTCGATGGTCAACCTGAACAGTGAACAATATGAGACTTCGCCGCCATAAATTGTAAATTTCCTGTAGTATTCAATATCGGTCGATAAACAGGCAGATGTTTATTACAGGTGGCCGAGTTTATTACGGCACTGGCCTCGATAATAAGACAGATGTTGGGCATTTCTATGTACAGGTAGTTGGGGCATTTATTTATTTATGACCATTACAACGCTAAAAACAGGTAAAAACAAGTATTCTTCGATTTAAATTTTCCTTGTTATAACCAAATATGCCTCGTTATAGAGCGTTATAGTTCAATAGGAATTTCATGGGACACCTAATGTACCTCGTTATAAGCGAAACCTCGTTATATCCGTGTTCGTTATAGAGAGCGTCTACTGTATATATTGTCATCCGAAAAATACAAAATGTAATGTGCAACATCTTCACGTTTGGCCCCCCCCTAAAAATTTTTATATGGGCGCCCTTGCTAATAATGCGCAGGAACGCAATAATACGAAGCGATCGAAACACATGGCAAAGAACAATTCTTATCTGGAGACCATACCAACACAAAAGACCCAGAGGCAGACCTTCTATGAGATGGACCGATGATCTGAAACGGACTGGCGGGAAAAATTGGCTACAAGTAGAGTACAACAAAATACAATGGAAAGGAAGACTTGAAGAGGCTTATGTTCAGATGTGGACGTGAATGGCTAGACGAAGAACAAGAAGAAGAAGAATGTGTAAATATTTTCAAATTCTTTGCAACCTGAAAATGCAGCAGCATTATACTATAGTTAAATCGGAGTGTGCAGGGAGAGTCTATACCAGTTTCGGGGTTTTTTGCCCCTCATCAGTAGTCCCATATCCTATTCTCTCCAATTCAACAAGTTACCTCGATCTGTGCCTTCCCAGATTGCAAAGAAAGAAATGTCACGAATATCGTAGCGACATCTGCTAAGAAACAAACTAAGTTCTCAATCCAGTAGTACAGAAAACGACAATAAATATAGTTCCAATACCACCAGATTGAAAACAGATGGAAACACTCTGGTTACTAAATCCGCAACTTTCAAAAATTATAAGCCATACGGGTGCCGAGACGAACATTAAGATGAGGGAATTTTAAATAATTCACGTCCCACCTGCTCAGCGTGGTAAAGTTACAACGAGAAGGTTTCCTAAGTACTCCACAAAAGAGTAAATTATTTAAAGATGTATAAACATTTTCAATTTTTTTGCAACCTGAAAATGCAGCAGCATTATACTCTAGTTAAATACACTAATAACCTAGTCTGGAAATGAAAGCGGTTCGGTGTATAGTCATTTCAGTCATATAAAAGCCATATAGAGCCAAAAAGACACACTAGAAACCTAGATATCCTAATAAAACTCATAAAGCTTACGAAAATGACAATGTAATAGAAATATAAACTGGAGTTCGACAGAGGGACTCTATATAAGTGTCTCTAAAAATACTTCGTTAACGTTTACCAGATGCCTCTGCCAGATTCCACTAAATTTTACCAATGCCATGCTAGATTAATTCATGAGAGCGGGGTGAGGCTGAAGATTTAATGGTTTTAAGTCTTAGATAGGGAGACGGTAAAAATTTAGCGAGGTGTTCAGTCTTGGCATCGGGAGAGATTAGTTTAAAATAATTTAGAAGATCGGTCCGCCAACAGAAGTACTGAATATATCATCCCGACATAAATAATGCTAGGGTATTTGACAATAACTTTCCCAATATAAATTCCTGTGGCAGTAGTTAACAGTACCGTTTAAATATTTTGTAAAGCAGTCGATTTCTAAATTATTATTCTACTAAATACATGTTCCAGTATAAATGCTTGATTATTAATCCTGTTACAACATATTGACAACTTAGCTGAAATTCTCATATAAAAGTCAATAAATGAAGACGCAAATTTTAACTTATTTCTACTTTGTTTTTTAAATGTATTTATTGCAGTGTAGTACTGTGTTTGAAAGGGGTACATCATAACATCACGCACTTTCTTGTGAATATTTTATCACCATTGTTTTCTTTGTACAACATTAAAGTTATTAAGTAATTTTAAAATTATAAACCGTTATCAAGAAAATCACAAAATGGAAACCAGTATCAAGTAAACCATGAGAAATACCGAAAACGAGATGGCAGGACCAGATAATTGCGGACCTTTAGAAGTTAGAAGATGGGTGGTAGACAATGGATAAACCTAAGCAAAATTAGGATTAAATGGAAAAATATTATAGGAGACACCGAGTCACAACCAATTGTAAAATCAAAATACTTAATGAACTAAAATAATTAGAAAGTAAATACGAATAAACTTCAACAATAATTACAACTCAACCTTTGTAACTTTAGCTAACATTATTCAGGAATCTATTTTTTTAGAGAGAGAAAATATTTTTAAATATTTTCATATACTAAATAATTATATTGATTAATTGATTTGTTCCTAAACACATATTAACAAAATAAAAAAATATGAAAAAATTAAAAAAAAACGCTTTTCTTTAGTTACGAGTGCCTAAAATTATAAATATTATAAAAAAACAACTAAAAAGCAAAAAATTTAAAAAAAATTGAAAAAATTTAACACATTCGTTAAAGAAAAGCGTGGCGCGTCTTCATCGAATAAAGGGATTTCGCCCCACGCTTTTCTTTAACGAATGTGTTAGATTTTTTCAATTTTTTTTATTTTTTGCTTTTTAGTTGATTTTTTATAATATTTATAATTTTAGGCATTCGTAACTAAAGAAAAGCGTTTCTTAAAAATTTTTTTTCATATTTTTTTATTTTTTACTTTTTAGTCTTACACTTTTCAAACATTAAAATATATCGTCATGTTTATTAAAATATGTATAAAACATATCGCACACCTAGTTCAATTGTGCCACAACTGCAAAAAATTCGAATTTTGGGTTAAGGCTGTAAAATATTGCCTTATAATGGCCCATCTAATGCGATACAGCCTGAACTAAAATATTGTTTTGGATAAGTATAAAGTAAAATATTTCGGTATTTCACTGTAGGGTTTTTGGAGGTTTTGAAAATGCAATATGGCCATAACTGTGAGATGTGGTGATAATATGCACTGCCACAATACAACCGATGTAATTCAATACGTTCAATACGGCCACAACTGCAAAAATCAAGAGAGATGTGGCCATAATATACACTGCTACAATACAACCGATATAATTCAATACGGCCACAACTGCAAAAATCAATTGATTTTTTCATTATATTGCCGCCGTATCTCCTATGTATCGTTTTATAAATGACTTTCTTCACAATGCAATATCGCCATAACTATCAAAATAATAATAACGTTTTATTTTTAATAAATTGTAATAAGATCCAGCCAATAAGTGTATAATTTGCTACCTAAATTGTAATTTTGAAGCCAGTCATTCTCAAAATAAATTATTTACAGGGCAAAACGCGTTTACTACAGAACGTTTTGCTCATTTCTCGAGAATATTGTGTTTTGCACTTGTGGCACTATTGAACTAGGTGTGCGATATGATGTAGGTACAAACATGAAAAGTAGTCGGAATCAGCAAAAAATTTGAAACTTTATTGCATAACGTAAACAATTAACGTAAAAAGTGAAATTATGTATAGTTCATATAATTAGCTACAAGCTGTAAAACTTTCAAGTTTCTTCATTGTAAAAAACAAGAGATTTTAATCATTTTCCGTTAAAATCGTTTTTTATTTAGAAACTAATTAATAAACATAAACAATTTTTTTATTGACTATTCGTGTATTGTTTCCGCGAATGCATATATCTGCAAATTTTTAGTCATTTGCATTGAGCAAAAGGCAGTAAAATTAACGTCCAAAGATTTGACCCAAACGATTGAACTAAAGAAAAGCGTTTAATTAGTACGCCAAAACGAATGCGTTAATGTTAATTGTAGCACAAAACCTCTCTACCAGTTGTTTTTCTAAGACTACGATAAAAACATGAATTTTTTTAATTCGAGGTTTGGTTGAACCATGGCTTAGAGTGAAAACCTCGTATCTCATTGAACAGAAGATTTCACAAGAGTGATTTTAAACTGAATTTCTGCATAATCTAACCCAAAATATATATGAAAAATGTATGTGTAATGATCTAAACATACTTAGAATCAAAAATATGATAACATAGTTTTTTTGTTTTATGTTATAGTATGCAGAAATTAAGTTTAAAGTCTCTCCTGTAAAATTTTCTGTGAAATGAGATACGAGGTTTTCACACTAAGCTATCACTTGTTTCGTATCATATTGAAATTTGACACGAATAATAGACAAGCAAAGTATGCTAAATTTGCAGTCACTCGAGCGTTATGGAGACCTATTGGGTTGTGATTATTAGGACCTAAAACAAAAAAAAGTTAAGCAAAATTTTCCATTTTAGTGGGAACTTTCCACTTTTTAATTTAGTTTTCCATTTCCAACAATCGTTTTTTCCGATTATAGCACCATCTATCCATAGCTCGAAAAAATGTCTCGAATAAAAGTTGCCTATTTTTACGTAAAGAATCCAAATTTGCAATAGAAATTTGGGGCTTCCATTTAAGATTTTAAAGTAACCTCCAACCCCACCTCCGTGGGAGGTCATGTTTGATACCATTCGATAGATTTTTCAAAAGCATAATGAAATTGTATTTTGCAGTTTTTCGATCTGATGTTTATTTTGCGAAATATCGCGGATTTGAATTTAAAATTTTAAATTTACCCCAACCCTCTCCGTGGGGGTCATTTTTGATTCCATTCAATCGATTTTTGAAAAATATTAAAGACGTATTTTTTAGTTTTTCAATCTGACGTTCATTTCGCGAAATATTCGCTTTTTTTGTGAAATTTTTTGATTCACGCATTTCCTTACGCCTTGCTCAAATCGTCAGATTTTTGAAATATACACTCTTCTGCATGTACTTAACTTACCTTATCTTACCCA
Organism: Diabrotica virgifera virgifera; assembly: GCF_917563875.1. Taxonomy (NCBI): domain Eukaryota; kingdom Metazoa; phylum Arthropoda; class Insecta; order Coleoptera; family Chrysomelidae; genus Diabrotica; species Diabrotica virgifera. The sequence continues at coordinate 46,657,189 of NC_065451.1, read as the reverse complement.
TAACGAACTTCCCTGTGTTAAGAGCCAATATATGGCAGAGGTACATCTGTAGGGTGCCAGGTTTCTCCCCATATGATAATCTGACTCGCTCAAGTAACTGCAAAAATCCCCGCGTGGGCTCCCCTACCATCAGCGCCGATTTTTATATAAACAAATTTGAGCGTTCAAAATTTAAAACTTCATTGTTTATCTATGAAGCATAACGTAAACAATTAACGTAAAAAGTGAAATTATGTATAGTTCATATCATTAGCTACAAAAGGTAAAAGTTTCAAGTTTCTACATTGTAAAAAACAAGAGAATTTAACCTTTAACTACCCGCGCATCAAGTTACAACATAACTACACGAGTGGCGTACTTTATACGCCACAAGAAAATACACTTAAAATCAGCGGATTTGTTTATTTTTTTTTGAAAAAATACACTTAGTTGTTTGTTATAAACCTTATTCGGTATCAGTGAATACTTGGAGTTCCTTCTCAGTAAGCCAATTGGGATTTATAACTGGAATCATGGAATAACTGGATTCCATGATAAATAAAATTACTAATAAAAATTTTTTTTAAATGTGATATTTTACAGGAGAAAAAGTATTGTTTATAAATAAAAATATATTTTGTGCCATAATGACTAAAAAGCAATTGAAATATATACTTATATTACTACTTATATTAATATAATCGTGGCGTATATTGTCCACCACCGGAAACAACAAATAATAAACTGTAAATTACGATCTTCCCAGAACGCCGATTATAACGAAACTAAAACCAAATTGTAAAGCGCATTCCAGTGATAGGTTAGAGAGATAAACCAGTTCAAAAATTAAATTTTTTAATATATTTGCAGTAGAATTCTTATATCTGGCGTACAAAATACGCCAGCGCGTGTAGTTAAAGGTTAAGCATTTTCCATTAAAATCGTTTTTTTTATTTAAACAATGATTAATAAACATAAAAAATTGTTTTATTGACTATTCGTGTATTGTTCCCGCGAATACATATGTCTGCAAATTTTCATTCATTTGAATTGAAGAAAAGGCAGTCAAATTAACGTCTAAAAATTTGATGCAAACTTATTGAACTGAATAAAAGCGTTTAATAATAAAATTTTAATTTGCTTTTTCTTTTGATTATTTCTTCTATATTTTATAAACATATGAATTTAGCACAAACATCGAAGCCTTTCAGTTTTCCTTTAAGCATTTTTGCAAACAACTCTCAAAAGATGAAAACAACTTTTTACCAAAGCATCAACCCCACAAGTCCACTTTTGCATGTGAGTCATTGTTTCAAACAAAGAAACTTTTTTATTAGTGTGTCAGCTCCACACACTTCTAAATAGTTTGGAAGTTTTGCAAAAAAAATAGTTTGGAAGTTGTCTCTCAACTGTATTTTGGAGAGAAAACTGGTCTTAACATCAAAATGAAGCTCGCTGAAAAATTTGCAATATTGTTGGTTCAAGAAAACGTAGAACCTTCATTTTTTAAACCAGGGTAACTCGACAAAATAAAGACTAGATAATTTGTATTCCCTTGAAAAATTTGAAAATTTCGGGATATTAAAAAATTCTGTTTTTCAAAATTTTTATTTGATGTAAAGTCACACATCTTTAAACTCAATATTTAGCCAACACCAAAATTATTAAAATATTTTTTTCTACAATCACTTGATAAAGAAGACTTTTTTGCTTGTCAATGGCAACGAAAAGTTGACGTTTATTGAGTATCTTCACTTTATCGCTTTATCGCTAAATAATTATTGTATACAACTTTCACTAAATGTCCAATATCAATTCAAAGACACAATAATTAATACTATTTTTATACTGTCAACATTCTGTGTTTATTGAAATTTTTTTACCATCCATATATTACGGGGCAATTCGGGATTTTTTATGACATCTGGAAAACTCTGTTTTTTATTAATTCTTCTTTTTTGGATAATGGATGTTTTATCTATGGAATAAATATTAGAGATTAAGAATAACTTCCTGGTCTCATGCAGCTGAATTTATTTTTAACTCTAGTTGTAGTAGTTTTGTAAATTTTAGCTAGATTTTAGGCATGACAGCCACCATATTACTACCACAGTCCCAGGTGTGGTACACCACGTAGTTTGGGAATTCCCACCGAAATAGGGGAAAAATAAAAATTTTAATAAAACTAAACTACTACAATAAAACATTGTGTTAGTAAGCTAGTGGTACGCACCCCCAAAATGACATAGTACTGACGACGCTTTGGTGAATGATTAATTTTGGTCTAACTTTATGGTTTTGATGTTGCTGAAAACTAAAATGATGTTTACTTTATATTTTAAGTAGGTGAACATTGTCAAAAATGTAATTTTACCTTAAAAATAAAAAAAAAGAATCAACTTTTTTCTGCGTTTAATTCGCTACAACTTTATTCGGTCTCTATATTTCTGTATATATTTATTTTTTTCTGAAATTTTTATAACATATATTCTTCACCTTTTTGAAGACTATGTAACATATTGTAAGGTTTCAGTCATATTTTAATAAGTTATGAATTTTTTAAAGTAAAAGGTGTACATTTGTGAATTGCTAAGTTAAAGCATAAAAGTTGAGTGACAAAATTTGAAATTTAGCTTTTTAATTAAGGTTGTTTTAAAATTTTTAAAGATTATTTTATTAAAAATATCCCCATAAATCGTTGGAGGGACAAATCATAAGCAAAATTTTTATATTAAGTTATTAAAATAAATCAACACATGTTGAGCTATTAAACATAAATATAAATTTATTTTTTTTTAAATGCATGTTTACAGCAGTTTTTCATAAATAACTTAAAAACTATAAATATCAGTAAACTGATAACTCTAAAGAAATATTACCAATTTAATATAACACAACTTTTGTAACTTCAGGTAACATTATTCAAAATTCAATCTGTTTTTTAAAGAGCAAAAATATTTCTGAATTATGACAAATAAATAAAATTGTTCATAAACACATATTAAGCAATATAAAATGAAATTATAATTTGCTTTTTCGTTTGATCATTTCTTCTTTATTTTATAAACATATGAATTTAGCACCAACAGAAAATTTCCTTTAAGCATTTTTGCACACAATATCTCTCAAAAGACGAAAACAACTTTTTTACCAAAGCATCAAACCTCACAAGTCCACCTTTACGTGTTGGTCGTTGTTTCAATGAAACAGCGAAAAACGAGAGCAAAAAACAAAGAAACTTTTTTATTGGTGTCTCAGCTCCACGCAATTCCAAATAGTTTGGAAATTTGGAAAAAAAAAAAATAGTTTGGAAGTTGTCTCCCGTCTGTATTTTGTAGAAAGAAAACATGGGCGCAAATAACTGCCTTGAATTCATTTCAGCTTACATCAACATCAAAATGAAGCACGCTGAAAAATTTGCAATATTTTCGGTTCAAGAAAACCTAGAACCTGCATTGTTTAAACCAGGGTAACCCGACAAGATATGGTCTGAATAATGTTCCCGAAAGAAATTTGAAAATGACGGAAAATTCAAAAATTCTGTTTCTCAAAATTTTTATTTGGTATATTGTTACACTTCTCTAAACTCAATAATAAACCAACACCAACAATATTAAAATATGTTTGTATATAACTTTCCCTCAATTACACGTAAAGTATCAATTCAAAAACACAATTAATACCATTGTTATACTGTCAACATTATGTGTTTATTTTAATTTTGTGACCATCCAGACATTACGAGAAAATTCGGGATTTTGTTATGACATCTGGAAAGACTCTATATTTTTTAGTAGTTCTCACTTTTTAATAAGGGATTTTTATCTATGGAATAAATGATATGGATTAAAAATAACTTCTTGGTTTTATGCAGCTGAATATATTTCTGAACAACTGTAGTTCTAGTGGTTTCAAAAATTTTAGCTAGATGTTGGCTTCATGGTAGCAGACATATTACTACCATAGTCGTAAATGTGGTCCACCGCGTGGTTTGGTAATTCCCAACCAAAAAGGAAAAAATAAAAATTTCAATTAAACGAAAAAACTAAAACAAGACCTTGTGTTAGACACAGCATAAATTTATTTTAATTGCCCATTTCCTAACCAAAAGGTTTTGCAAAATTTGCCTGTTATTAAAAAGAAAATATATAGCGGGTGGTAAGGATTATATAAATATAGTTATATTATTATATTAAAGTAAATAAATTAAATTAAATAAAAGATTTTACATACCTATATAATTAATAAATTGGAAAGAAACTTGCCTTTTAGGTACAAACCAAAAAAAATATTACCAATAAATAAGAGTTATAAAAAATTATCAACTACAAGAAATGAAACGAGATCAATATGTACTCACCCCAAGAAAGATTTAACCCGGGAGTAGTCGCGCTCACTTCTGTAATGTGAATAGTCGCGTGTTAGATTTCATCTCACAATACGAATTTAAATATGATTTTACAACAAATTTTAATGTTATAGTATTTTTATTTACTTGCTATGTTAGAAATATTATTTCTAACAATTATTAACGCTACTTTTCTCTCCCCAAAGCCATAAATTACACAAAAAGGACAAAAATAAAAGTACCTACGCATTACTACACCCTTCATCGAGGCACTTACGAAATTTTTTCAAAATTACAAAAATTTTCATCAAGTTATCGCGAAAAAGGACAAAATGTGAGATTCTATCTAACGGCGCGACTACTCGCAGGTTAAATAATATAAATGAACTTTTAAACTAAAATACCACTTTAAATAGGCAAAATAAATACATAAAATCATTGTCCTTTCATTATAAGTAAAACTGACATGTGAGAACGGAAATCAGAATTGCCAACTAACGAATAAATGTTGGTCCCTAGTTAAACTCATATACATTATTTATATTATGTCTATAATTAAGCTACATACTTATAGGCTTTGAAACTTTGAATACGGAGATATACAAGGAAATAATCATGAGAAATGAGAATATAGCAGAAAAATAGATATTAAGATTGAAAAAAGAATGTGTGTGTACTTTGTACGCAAGTAAGAAGTTATACTTCTATTATATAATTTCAACGAAACAATATACTTTAAACAGTTTATTTGTAAAAAGACTAAGTTTTCACTCTAATGGCATATAAAACAACATAATGCTATTCTACATCCCACCAGAATGAAAACAATGGGAACCTTCTCTGGTTACACCTCCGAGGCTTCTACAATTTGCAAGCCATACGGATGCTGAGACTAAGGAAGATGAGGGAATTCTACAATCCGGTAGGAGTGCTTGCAGCACTCTCTGATTGGACTAGAATATGGTTCGGCTGTGTTTTCGTTTTGCAACGAAATTGAAAACGGTTATTCATTTTTGATTTACATTTACTCTGTGTGGAGTATGAAGGGAACCATTCTCGTTGGAACTTTACCGCGCTGAGCAGATGGGACGTGAATTGTAAATTGTAGAATTCCCTCATCTTCCTTAGTCTCAGCATCCGTATGGCTTGCAAATTGTAGAAGCCTCGGAGGTGTAACCAGAGAAGGTTCCCATTGTTTTCATTCTGGTGGGATGTAGAATAGCATTATGTTGTTTTATATGCCATTAGAGTGAAAACTTAGTCTTTTTGATAGCAGTTGCCGCTAGGGCATCTATGCCATTTCGTTCATTGCAATCCGGGACTGCACGCTGGGGTTTGTTTTGGTTGGATCAGGGAGAGCAGCATATGTGCCTCCTGATGAGAGACTAATAAGTTTCGAAACCGGTAGGGGTGTGTGTGTGTGCTATCGGATTTTTTGACTGTGGACTGAATCCATTAGCCGAACCAAATTTGTTTACTAACTAAAATCTTATGAGATATCTGTTATATTCTCATTATATTTTTGAATATGAATGACCTATTTGATACCGGTAGGGGTGCTTGCAGCACTCTCTGATTGGACTAGAATATGGTTCGGCTGTGTTTTCGTTTTGCAACGAAATTGAAAATGGTTATTCATTTTTGATTTACATTTAGTCTGTGTGGAGTATGAAGGGAACCATTCTCGTTGGAACTTTACCGCGCTGAGCAGATGAGACGTGAATTGGAAATTGTAGAATTCCCTCATCTTCCTTAGTCTCAGCATCCGTATGGCTTGCAAATTGTAGAAGCCTCGGAGGTGTAACCAGAGAAGGTTTCCATTGTTTTCATTCTGGTGGGATGTAGAATAGCATTATGTTGTTTTATATGCCATTAGAGTGAAAACTTTGTCTTTTTGCTAGCAGTTGCCGCTGGGGCATCTATGCCATTTCGTTCGTTGCAATCCGGGACTGCACGCTGGGGTTTGTTTTGGTTGGATCAGGGAGAGCAGCATATGTGCCTCTTGATGACAGACTAATAAGTTTCGAAACCGGTAGGGGTGCTTGCAGCACTCTTTGATTGGACTAGAATATGGTTCGGCTGTGTTTTCGTTTTGCAACGAAACTGAAAATGGTTATTCATTTTTTTTTAGTTTATTTATATTTTATTTAAATATTAAACTAATTTTAATACTTACTACTTCTCAAAGTTTTTTATTAAAACAGTGCCACAAATTAAAATAATAAAAGAATAAAACACACACAAACACATTGAAAAATGCCACAAATGATTTCTGAACAATGTAGGAAAAAATATTAACTAAATACCTATTTTTTGAAAAAAAATTATATAATAAATAAACTTATAATCATAAAATGTATAAAAAAATAAAAAAATAAAAGTTTCCATTGGGGTTCGAACCCGCTTATCAGCGCAGTTAATATTGAACTTCATTCACCTTAAACTTTTACCCACGGAGACCATGTGTCATCATGTGCGAAGATCAACTAACTGAACGGATTAAACTTTTGACGGTCCTGAATTTAACAAAATTATTTTGATTTTGAATTGAAATTATTTAGAAATGAAAGAAATATTAAAACTCAACAAAACATAGAGTAAGAAAACAATATATTAGGTGAATATTGACAGAAAATTTGATGGTAATCAAATTATGTAAATCAAAGCATTACATACTATTTTGATAGGTTCTTTTTAAATTTTCCAAATAGGTAGGTACCTATGAAATTTTTTTATTAAGATACTGAAACATTTAAAATTATTACGTACCTATCGCTTTTAACAACTATTTAAAAAGTCACTACAATATTATAAACTTGCTTTCTTCTCTGCTATCACAACAATAAAAACTAATATACACAACATTAATTTGTTTATCCAAAATCTCCATATTGAACAATCATTGACAGATGATTTTAACACCCAATCAGATCCCGTATTACCCCAGGCTGTGGGTGAAAAAACGTGATATAATTCAGGAATTTTTGAAACCTATAAGGTGTTGTAAAGGACGATGCCAGGAATAACTTCTACTAAAATGTAACCAAAAATATGGTGCGCTTTTTTTTCTATTGCGATTTTCATTTGTTAAATTTGCAATTTTTAATGATTTTTAATTTTGCAGCTTAGGATATTGATTTTAGAAAAAAACTTTTTAATAGAGAGTTGTAGTAAATTAAAACAACCTACAATTTGAGCTATGGTAAGTTTAATTTCTTTAATTGGTTATTGCAAAACAGCCTGCGAAAGGTCCAAAATGGCCGTTTTTTACAATTGCATTATTTATTGTACGAATAATTTTTTTTATTTTTTAAAGCTTTAAAATGAAGATCTTTCAATTCCAAACATAAAAAAAATTGTAAAGCCAGATTAACGAATTTGTTGCTTAGATATTATAAATTGTTTATCCCAAGAGGTCAAATATCGAAGGTTATAACTTTTTGAAAAAAAAATCGTAGAGAGTTAGCGAAACATCCAATCTCCTTCTAAAGAGTTATATTTTAATATTCTGATGTAAATAAATGCGTTAAACATTTTTAAACCTCTAATTTTTGGGTTTGAAAATAAAGGTTCAAATTTCGTTAAAAACATTTAGAGCTGAAGCGGCCCTGTACATCCTATGAGTTTTTAACTTACAGATTATTGCTGCTGAAGATGAAGCGAAGATTTATAAAAAAATAAAAAAATTCTACGACCGACTGAAGCCGAGATAATTTTTGGGTTTGAAAATAAGGGGGCAAATTTCGTTATAAACATTTAGAGCTGAAGCGGCCCTGTACATCCTATGAGTTTCTAACTTACAGATTATTGTTGCTGAAGACGAAACGAAGATTTATAAAAAAATAAAAATTTTCTACAACTAACCGAAGCCGAGATAATTGTTTTTTTTTTCTTAAATCGTAGTGCCTTTATTTATAACAATTAAGAAATTATTTTACAGTCATTGGCTAAAGAAAGACTTATGTTGTCTTAAAATAAAAATTAAATAAAATATAATTACATTTAATTATTAAAAATTATTTTTTAATTCGGTGCTTTTGCAAGCGGATGAATTTTGCAAATCGCCCGGCCCGCTTCAAATCCGCGCACTCGGAAAATTTTTACGTAGCTTGTATTAAATGTTGACAGAAAACAATTTAATAATATTACCATTATAATATACAGTCTATTTACCACTGTATCTATTTTTTTTTTGATAAACTTTTATATGTGAAATCCAAAAAGAATAGTCACTACAAGAAGAAAAAGTTTTATATTGTATATTATAGTAAGAAGTAACATTATTATTATTATATTTATATAACAATGAAAAAATTAAAAATATACTTATATATTTCATATATATGTATCATTTTTGTAATAATATTTTCTCAGAAATGAAATTTCACATATAAAAGTTTATCAAGAAAAACAAATACAGGTGGTAAATAGACTGTATATTATAATGATAATATTATTAAATTGTTTTCTGTCAAAATTTAATACAAGTTACGTAAAAATTTTTCGACCGCGCGGATTTGAAGCGAGCCGGGCGAATTGCAAAATTCGGTCGCAAAAGCACCGAATTTAAAAATAATTTTTAATAAATAAATGTAATTATATTTTATAATAATTTTTATTTTAAGATAATATAAGTCTTTCTTTAGTCAATGACTGTAAAATAATTTTTTAATTGTTTTAAATAAAGGCACTACGACTTAAGAAAATAAAAAACAAATATCTCGGCTTCAGTTGGTTGTAGAAATTTTTTATAAATTTTCGTTTCGTCTTCATCAACAATAATTTGTAAGTTAGAAACTCATAGGAGTACAGGGCCGCTTCAGCTCTAAATGTTTATAACGAAATTTGCCCCCTTATTTTCAAACTCAAAAATTATCTCGGCTTCAGTTGGTCGTAGAAATTTTTTATTTTTTTTATAAATCTTCGTTTCGTCTTCAGCAACAATAATCTGTAAGTTAAAAACTCATAGGATGTACAGGGCCGCTTCAGCTCTAAATGTTTATAACGAAATTTGCCCCATTATTTTCAAACCCGAAAATTAGAGGTTTAAAAATGTTTTACGCTTTTATTTACATCAAAATATGAAAACAACTCTTTAGAAGGAGACTAGATGTTTCACCAACTCTCTATGATTTTTTTTCAAAAAGTTATAGCCTTCGACATTTGACCTCTTGGGATAAACAATTTATAATATCTAAGCAAAAAATTCGTTAATCTGGCTTTTCAATTTTTTTTTATGTTTTGAATTGAAAAATCTTCATTTTAAAGCTTTAAAAATTAAAAAAAAATTATTCGTACAATAAATAATGCAATTGTAAAAAACGGCCATTTTGGACCTTTCGCAGGCTGTTTTGCAATAACCAATTAACGAAATTAAACTAACCATAGCTGAAATTGTAGGTTTGTTAATTTACTACAACTTTCTATTAAAAAGCTTTTCTCTAAAATCAATATCCTAAGCTGCAAAATTAAAAATCATTAAAAATTGCAAATTTAACAAATGAAAATCGCAATAGAAAAAAAAGCGCACCATATTTTTAGTAGAAGTTATTCCTGGCATCGTCCTTTACAACACCTGATAGGTTTCAAAAATTCCTGAATTATATCCTGAAATCGACCTATTTTTCACCCACAGCCTGGGGTATATAACGTTTATACCATACTGTCTGTGTGCGCATGCGCGCAGTATTATGAAATTTTACTCTCAATCGCGCCTAAAGAAGTATAAATTCAAAAATAAAGATTAAGCACATGGTTTAGTTGATAGAAATGTTGAGCGCCAATTATGCTTAGAATAAAAATAGTAAAACAAAACAAAAAGTCAACAATATAATAAAATCAAAATAAATTAGAATAAAATACTTATTTAATTATAAATAAGTTACATATAACTTTCGTAACGTTACACACTATTTTAAGGAATTTTAAGTTGTTTGTAAGAGAGAGAAAATATTTAAGATATTTTTATTTTACAAATAATTAAAATTCGTTGGTTGATAACCGCAATAACAATCAATTTAAATATGAAATGAAATTTTAGTTTCTTTTTCTTTTGATCGTTTCCTCTTTATTTTATAAACATATGAATTTAGCACCAACAGCGAAGCCTTTCAGAAAATTTCCTTTAAGCATTTTTGCAAACAATAACTCTCAAAAGACGAAAACAACTTTTTTACCAAAGCATCAACCCTCACAAGTCCACCCTTGCGTGTTGGTCGTTGTTTCAATGAAACAGCGAAAAACGAGAGCAAAAAACAAAGAAACTTTTTTATTAGTGTCTCAGCTCGACGCAATTCTAAATAGTTTGGAAGTTGTACACAAAGTTGAAGGTTTCGAGAGTTTTTATTCATAATGGCCAATTATGTGGGTCAGAACACGCCTAATGGAGAAACTTAGCATATTAGAGGTTTCTGTGATAATTTCAACTTATTCTAATATAGAAGTTGAATTAGGATATGGACAAGCCCGGGTCTAGTTTCGAAATTAAGCTTTTCACGAAGTTGATGTGCAAATATATAATAGTTAACGACGAAAATAAACTAAGACTTAAACAACCTCAGTAGCGCTAAAGAAAATAAACATAATTTCAAAAGATATATATATATATATATATATATATATATATATATATATATATATATATATATATATATATATATATATATAATCGGTTCATAACGTTCTACGACGTCTTCCGATTCCCAATCGCCATTGCTCTCAATCGTAGCACATGTCTTCGTTCAAGCCTCTTTCTCCGATTTCCCTATGGATTCCTTCTATCCAGCTTTTCCTAGGTCTTCCTCTCTTCCGCCGTCCTTTTGGTGCCCATCGTAGCACTTGCTTGGGTAATCTGTCTTCTTCCATACGTTGTACGTGGCCAAACCATCTTAGTTGCTTTGTTTTTATATCGTCCATTATTGTATGCTTTACATGCATTATCTCCAATATTCTTGTGTTTCTGATTTTTTGTATTCTTGATATACCAGCAGATCTTCTCCAGAAGTCCATTTCAGTTGTTCTGAGCATATTTTCGGATTTTTCTTTAAGTGGCCAAACTTCGCTGCTGTATGTTATAATGCTCTTAACAATGCTGTTACAGATGTTACGTTTATTTTCTTTGGAGATACTTTGGTCCCATAGGATTTTGTTGAATAATGCGATAGCTTTCCTTCCTTGTGTGCACCTTTCTTGGATATTCTTGTCCAACGTCCCATCTTGTGTAATTGTAAGACTCAAGTATTTATATTCCTGACAGTGATTAATAGTTATTTCATTTTCCAACGCTAGATCCTGCTGTATACCTCCAACGCACATATATTCCGTTTTCTTGGTATTCACTTCTAAACCCCAGTTCCGGTACTCTTCTATGATTTTTCGGGTCATATATTCAATATCGTGATAATCCTGGGCCATAAGAATCTGATTTCCATTTCCATTTCCTTTTCCAGGATTTCAAAACTTGCTCTAAATATATTTTAAATAGTGTCGGCGATAGACAGCAACCCTGTTTAAGACCCTTATTCACTTCAAATCCTGACGAGATTTCCTTGCGTAGCTTAACTTTTGCTATATTATGTTGGTATAGATTTTTTACAGCTTTAATGAGGTTCAGACTGATGTTAGTTTTTTCGAGCGCTTCCCAAAGTTTACTTTGTGGTACAGTATCGTATGCTTTTTTAAGTCTATGTACATTAAATGCAGTTCTTGATTGTAGGCTATTTGTTTGTCTATTAACTCTGTTACACAATATAGGTGGTCAGTGGTGGATCTGCCAGCGCGGAAACCGGCTTGCTCTTCGGCCTCTAAGTCCTTGTATTCTTCTTCTATTTTATTTTTGATAATTTTTCCGTAAACTCTGCTGATGGTGCTTGTGACAGATATTCCCCGGTAATTATCGCATATATTTTTACTGCCTTTCTTGTGTATTGTAGAAATTACAGACAATTGCCATTCTTTTGGTATGACTTCGCCATTCATACATCTATTAAATAGATCTCTTAGGTATTCATACAGGGTGTTGCTACCGTATTTGAGCACTTCTGGTGCTATGTCGCCAGGCCCTGACGCTTTTCTATTTTTTAGGGATTTGCATGCATTTCGTACTTCTTCCAGTCTTAACCGAATCGGTGAGCCACTGACACTTACATTGAAACTTTCGTGATCTTCGTTTTTAATAAAATCTTCTCTATTTTCTACTAGTAACTGCTTGAAATAGCCATCCCACTTTTCCAGAGTAATCGGTGTTATTATATCCCTTTTGGTATCTGTTCTCAACGTTTTAAGGAATTTCCAGCTCTCTGTGTTTCTTGTCCCCCCTATATAGGCGTTAAGTTGATTGCATTTGTTTGTCCACGTTTCGTTTTTCGTCTGTGTGATTTTTTTCCGCACTCTTGCTTGTGCTTCTTTGTATAAAACCTTATCGGAATCTTTCTGTGTACTCATATATTTCCGGTACTTTTCTCTCTTATCGTCTATTTCGGTGGCTATTTCTAAGTCCCACCAGTATGGTTTATTTCTTACGTTGTCTTTGTACTCCCCCAATGCCTCATATGCAGCTTCGTGTATACATTGTGTTATATGTGTATGAAGATATGCATATGTATAATTTCAAAAGATATGCATCATCTAAAATTATGCTTATTTTCCTAGTTGATTTTTTGATGAGCAGATTAACGGATTCCGCTAATTTTTTGACTGTTTTAGATTTTTCTTTGCTATTTACACACTTGAGCAAATGTTTACTTAAACTTCGTTTTTGTACTTATACCGGGTGGAAGAAAAGAATTGGTTTCCTTATATTAAGCTTGAGACACCTTGTAGTGAGAACAAAGTACATGTGTGAGTATACATCGAAATCTTATGCTTTGTAATCATTTTGTTTTTTGAATGTTTCTGATATCTCTAGAAATAAAGAAAATAGACGGTTTTATTCTTCAGCATGTGTTTTAAATGAAACAAAAGTTTGAGACACCCTGTATGGAGGAAATGGTACAAAGTACCATAAAATATTTATATATACAGGGTGTCCAGAAACTCTCCCGACAAAGAAGACCGGAGATTCCTCAGGTGATTTTAAGACAATTTGACCCAATTCACCTAGTCCGAAAATGAAGGGAGCTAGAGCTCTTTAAAGATGGCGTCTTGTAATTAGCTTTTTAAAATACCTCCAGAACGCTTCCATGGTATGCCTATTTATCTTCCCGAGATAAATCGATTCCATCAATTAGGAATTTCTAGTACCGGTCATAGGCGTCCGTTTTGGGTAGGGCTTTTTTTCTTCAACCTTTAACTACACGCGCTGGCGTATTTTGTACGCCAGATATAAGAATTCTACTGCTAATATATTTAAAAATTTAATTTTTGACCTTGTTTATCTCTCTAACCTATCACTGGAATGTGCTTTACAATTTGGTTTTAGTTTCGTTATAATCGGAGTTCTGGGAAGATCGTAATTTACAGTTTAGTATTTGTTGTTTCCGGTGGTGGACAATATACGCCACTATTATATTAATATAAGTAGTAATATAAGTTCATATTTCAATTATTTTTTAGTCATTATGACACAAAATATATTTTTCTTTATAAACAATACTTTTTCTCCTGTAAAAAATCTCATTTCAAAAAAACATTTATTAGTAATTTTATTTATCATGGAATCCAGTTATTCCATGATTCCAGTTATAAATCCCAATTGGCTTACTGAGAAGGAACTCCAAGTATTCACTGATGCTGAATAAGGTTAATAACATACAACTAAGTGTATTTTTTCAAAAACAAAAAATAAACAAGTTTGCTGTTTTTAAGTGTATTTTCTTGTGGCGTATAAAGTACGCCACGCGTGTAGTTATGTGATAACTTTGATGCGCGTGTAGTTAAAGGTTAACTTCTAAGCATTTCTGACTCTGGATTATTAAATTATGAGGTATCCTAGTACTAAAAGTTACTCTTACTTTAAGTCGGTAGAATACACCGTTTTCTAGAAAAATCGATTTAAAAATTTTTCGTTTATTGAATTTAAAAAAAAATCCACAAAAAAAACTATTTGGAATAACCAAAACTGGTTTGTTTATTTATATTCCAGATTTCATCAATTGCGAATTTCTAGTACCGATCATAGGCGTCCGTTTCGGGTAGGTCCACGGTTATTGTATCACATAATTTTTTTTGTCTTTAATTTTTAAGCAATTTTGACACAAGATTCTTAAATTATGAGGTATTTTAGTACTAAAACGTATTCTTGCTTTAAGTCAGTAAAAAATGCCGTTTTATTAAAAAAAAAATTTTTTTTATTTTTTTTTTAAATTCAAAGAATGAAAATTTTTTAAATCGTTTTCTCTAAAAAAAAAAACGATGCATGTAAGCGGCTTACGGCAAGAGTACCTTTTAGTACTAGAATACCTCACAATTTAATAAACCAGTATCAGAAATACTTAAAAGTTAAAGACAAAAAAGTTATGCGATAAAATAACTTTTGACCTACCCAAAACGGGCGCCTATGACTGGTACTAGAAATTCGCAACTAATGGAATCGATTTATCTCTGGAAGTTAAGTAAGTGTTCCAGTTTTCGTTTTTCTAAATAGATGCGTTCTGGCGGTATTCTTAAAAAACTAATTTCAAGACGCCATCTTTAAAGAGTTCTAGCTCTCTTAGGAAGCGTTTTCAGACTAGGTAAATTGGATTAAATTATCTTAAAATTAACTGAGAAATCTCCGGTCTTCGTTTGTCGGGAGAATTTTTGGACACCCTGTATTATATAATTATACAGTGATGAGCGCGCTAATAACCGGCAAAATACCTCAAAAGATGGAAAACATAATACATTGCGAAACAAAGAGAGATGAAACTAGTGGAGGTGGAAATTATCGTTATTAACATAGGTATATATTAAAATTACATTACATAGTTTCCCACCTTTAGACGTATCAGAGGAGTATGACAACTGTCACTGTGACAGTAGAATTTTATAAAACACTCCTGTCACAGACGTCTAGAGGTGGGAAACTATGTTATGTAATGTTAAATATGAATACGTTTATAACGATAATTTCCACCTCCACTAGTTTCATTTCTTTTTGTTGCGCAATGTATCATGTTTTCCATCTTTTGAGCTATTATGCCGGTTATTAGCGCGCTCATCACTGTATATATCGAAATTAGGTTGTAGTCTCATAATATTTTTTTAACATTTTATTTTTTAGTTTCTCACATATCTTTAATAACAAAGAAACTAGACGGTTTTAATCTTTAATATGTGTTTTAACTGACGACATGCGATACGTGAGGAGGCTATGGCTTACCATACACTAAGATGAAATTATTTCCTGTATATAGTACGAATAGAACAAGGTGTTCAAATAAAGAAAAACTGAGCAATATACCTCTTGCTATTTAAGGAGCCTCATATTTCGTTCTGTTTTTAAAGCTTTGTTAACTGTTTCTTTTTATTGTTAATTTAGTTTTGTTTCAGTAAAAAACATATCATAGTAAAGAATATTACCGTCAATTTTCTTTCTTTCTAAAGATATTAGGGGGAGTCAAAAAACAAAATGTTCACAAAACGTCAGACTGCAATACAGTTTCGATGTATATCCATAAGTATACCTTGTCCTCCCTTAGAGGGTGCCTCAAACTTAACATAAGAAAATCAATTCTTGTCTTCCACCCGGTATATGTTCAAAAAATAATTTTGAGTAAACCTTTGCCCAACTGTGTAATTACCAAAGAAAAATCAAAAATAATAAAAAATATTAGCGAAATCCGTTAATCTGTTCACGAAAAATTCAACTATGAAAATAAGCATAGTTTTAGGTGAACTTTTGAAACTATGAAATTATTACACCGTGATACAAATTATGTAATTTTCGGATTTTACGTAGTAGTCCTGTCGCCAGGGGGGGGGGGAACAACGCCCTCCTTAATTCAGATGGACTTACCCAAGTTTTTTTATGTATTTTGACCCGTAGAACACGAATTTTTTGGGTAAAGTTGATCCGGTAGTCGATAAGATTGTTATAAACAAAAAACTTGAGGAATCATATAACAACAATTTTTCGCAAAACAAAACCTTTTTGTGTATATTTTGGCCGATTCTCAGCAAAAAATGATTTTACAAGTTTTTTCGTAGGATGCATATTTTTCGACATAAACCCGGTTGAACTTTCAAAAAATCAAAAAAGTGTAATTTTTTAACCCGACTAACTTTTGACTAATAAATAAAACGGCAATTCTGCTTACTGCATTTTGAAAGTTCAAGTCAAATTCTATCGGTTTCAATTATTTGCATTGCTAAAAATTAATTTTTTTTTATTGTGAAACAAAGCTATAAACACATAGTGTTTCCCGTGCCCAATGCATGCGTTTTAATGTACGTTATCTACGTAGAAATTGTCTGTACGCCCGCCTACTCGTTCGATTTCAAATGAGAAATGCATTGAAAACATCATTCAAGCACTATGTGTTTATAGCTTTGTTAACCAATAAAAAAATTAATTTTTAGCTATTTTATTTAATTGCTATTTTATTTTTCAATCAAAAGTTATTCGGGTTAAAAATTGCAATTTTTCGATTTTTTGAAAGTTCAACCGCGTTTTTGTCGAAAAATATGCATCCTACGAAAAAACTTGTAAAAACATTTTTTGCTTAGAATGACCCCAAAAATACAAAAAATGTTTTGTTTTGCGAAAAATCTCTGTTATATGATTCCTCAAGTTCTTTGTTTATAACAATCTTATCGATATCCGGATGAACTGTTACCCAAAAAATTCGTGTTCTAAAATACATACAAAAACTAGGGTAAGTTCATCTGAATTAAGGAGGCCGTTGTACCCCCACTGGCGACAGGACTATAGTGATTATGTTTTTATTAATTAATTTTCTAGTTTAGAATCATATTGCCTCGTTTTTTGGCTATATGAAAGTTTATTTTACTTTCGTTTGCCCGTTAATTTTCCAATAAATCTTTTAATCTCCAACAGTTAATATACGTTTTTTTTGAACAAAACAAACACAAACACAAAAATCAAAAACTAAAACAAAATCGATGATATTTGCTAGCAGCATTATATCTATAATGTCTGGTTAATGTCAATATGGAATTTTTTCAGCCAACAAGTATATTATTTGTGCACCGGAAATACAAGCTAACTACGGAATCAAACACGTAATAGTGCAGGGAAATACGGATTTTCTAAGGACTTTGAATTATTATTCAAGTATCTGACAACTTTTTCAGTTATTGTAGCTATAGCAAAGAAACCTAGCTGTTTCCTGCCTAAAATCGGAGGTTTCTTTAACTATTAACAATTTTGTGCAAAAACGCTATTTTTTCGATTTTTTAAAATAAAATAAATTTTTTAAATTAAAATAAAAAAAATTATGTGTGTGTACTTTGTACGCACGTAAGAAGTTATACTTCTATTATAGATTCCAACGAAATTAATATGTACTTTAAAGAGTTTATTTATATTTTATTGAAATATTAAACTAATTTTAATACTTAGGAACTACTTTCCAAAAGTTTTTATTAAAACAATACTAAAAATTAACAAAATAAAATAATTAAACACACACAAACACATTGAAAAATGCCACAAAGAAATGATTTCTGAACAATAATTATTGGAAAAAATTTAAACTAAATACGCATTTTCTGAAAAAAAATTATATAACAAAAATACTTACAATCATAAAGTGTATAAAAAAATAAAAAAAAAGATAAAAACCTGTATTGGGATTCGAACCCGCGTTTATTCGGGTGCTTAGGATTTGAAGTCGAAGCTTCTACTCATTTTGCCACCTACATGTATCTGTCATGTGCGAAGATAAGCCAACGATAGAACGTTTTACTGTTTGACAGTTCTGAATTTAATCAAATTAGTTTGATTTTTGTTGAATTAAAATATTAAAATACAACAAAACATAGAGTAAGAAAACAATATATTAGATGAAGATTGGTAGAAAAAATGTTGGTAATCAATTTATGTACATCAAAGCATAACCCACTAGATAGGTACATACATTTTCCAAATTGGTAAGAACCTAACTATCTTTTTATTACAATACTGAAACATTTACAATAATTGCCTGCCTGTTGCTTTTAAAAACTATTATTTAAAAAGTCACTACAATTATAAACTTGCTTTTTTCTCTGTCCTCACAACAATAAAAACTAATATACACAACATTTGTTTACCCGTAACCGACATATTGAACAATTGTTGACAGGTTATTGTAATTACCCAATCAGAGCATGTATGTCGTATAATGTTTGAGCTGCGCCCAAGACCAATACCCCAGGCTGTGGGTGAAAAATAGGTCGATTTCAGGATATAATTCAGGAATTTTTGAAACCTATCAGGTGTTGTAAAGGCCGATGCCAGGAATAACTTCTACGAAATTGTAACCAAAAATATTGTGCGCTTTTTTTTTATTGCGATTTTCATTTGTTAAATTTGCAATTTTTAATGATTTTTAATTTTGCAGCATAGGATATTGATTTTAGAGAAAAACTTTTTAATGGAAAGTTGCAATAAATTAAAAAACCTACAATTTGAGGTATGGTAAGTTTAATTTCGTTAATTGGTTATTGCAAAACAGCCTGCGAAATGTCCAAAATGGCCGTTTTTTACAATTGCATTATTATTTATTGTACAAATAATTTTTTTTTATTTTTTAAAGCTTTGAAATGAAGATCTTTCAATTTCAAACATAAAAAATTGCAAATCCAGATTAATGAATTTGTTGCTTAGATATTATAAATTGTTTATCCCAAGAAGTCAAATGTCGAAGGCTATAAGTTGTTGAAAAAAAATCGTAGAGAGTTGCTGAAACATCCAATTTCCTTCTAAAGAGCTTTATTTTCATATTCTGATGTAAATAAATGCGTAAAACATTTTTAAACCTCTAATTGTTGGGTCTGAAAATAAGGGGGCAAATTACGTTATTATCATTTAGAGCTGAAGCGGCCCTGTACATCATATGAGTTTTTAACTTACAGATTATTGTTGCTGAAGATGAAACGAAGAATTATAAAAAAATTAAAAGTTTCTACGACCAACTGAAGCCGAGATAATTTTTTAGTTTTGAAAATAAGGGGGCAAATTTCGTTATAAACATTTAGAGCTGAAGCGACCCTGTACATCCTATGAGTTTCTAACTTACAGATTATTGTTGCTGAAGACAAAACGAAGATTTATAAGAAAATAAAAATTTTCTACAACCAACTGAAGCCGAGATAATGGTTTTTATTTCTTAAATCGTAGTGCCTTTATTTATAACAATTAAGAAAATATTTTACAGTCATTGACTAAAGAAAGACTTATGTTATCTTAAAATAGAAATTATTATAAAATATAACTACATTTAATTATAAAAAATTATGTTTAAAATCGGTGCTTTTGCAAGCGGCCGAATTTTGCAAATCGCCCGGCTCGCTTCAAATCCGTGCGCTCGGAAAATGTTTATGTAACTTGTATTAAATTTTGACAGAAAACAATTTAATAATATTACCATTATAATATACAGTCTATTTACCACTGTATTTGTTTTTCTTGATAAACTTTTATGTGTGAAATTTCATTTCTGAAGAAATAATATTACAAAAATGATAAATATATTTAATTTGAAATATATTATTAAAAAATATATTATTGTTATATAAATATAATAGTAATAATGTTACTTCTTACTATAATATACAATATAAAACTTTTTCTTCTTGTAGTGACTATTCGTTTTGGATTTCACATATAAAAGTTTATCAAGAAAAACAAATACAGTGGTAAATAGACTGTATATTTATTATAATGGTAATATTACTAAATTGTTTTCTGTCAAAACTTAATACAAGTTACGTAAAAATTTTCCGAGCGCGCGGATTTGAAGCGAGCCGGGCGATTTGCAAAATTGGGCCACTTGCAAAAGCACCGATTTTAAAAATAATTTTTAATAATTAAATGTAATTATATTTTATAATAATTTTTATTTTAAGATAACATAATTCTTTCTTTAGTCAATGACTGTAAAATAATTTCTTAATTGTTATAAATAAAGGCACTACGATTTAAGGAAACAAATTATCTCGGCTTCAGTTGGTTGTAGAAAATTTTTACTTTTTATAAATCTTCGTTTCGTCTTGAGCATCAATAATCTGTAAGTTAGAAACTCATAGGATGTACAGGGCCGCTTCAGCTCTAAATGTTTATAACAATATTTGCCCCCTTATTTTCAAACCCAAAAATTAGAGGTTTAAAAATATTTTACGCATTTATTTACATCAGAATATAAAAATATAACTCTTTAGAAGGAGATTGGATGTTTCACTAACTCTCTACGATTTTTTTTCAAAAAGTTATAGCCTTCGACATTTGACCTCTTGGATAAACAATTTATAATATCTAAGCAACAAATTCGTTAATCTGGCTGTACAATCTTCTTTCATGTTTGATATTGAAAGGTCTTCATTTTAAAGCTTTAAAAAATAAAAAAAATTATTTGTACAATAAATAATGCAATTGTAAAAAACGGCCATTTTAGACCTTTCGCAGGCTGTTTTGCAATAACCAATTAACGAAATTAAACTTACCATACCTCAAATTGTAGGTTTTTAATTTACTACAACTTTCTATTAAAAAGTTATTCTCTAAAATGAATATCCTAAGCTGCAAAATTAAAAATCATTAAAAATTGCAATTTTAACAAATGAAAATCGCAATAAAAAAAAGCGCAAAATATTTTTGGTTACATTTTAGTAGAAGTTATTCCTGATATCGTCCTTTACAACACCTGATAGGTTTCAAAAATTCCTGAATTAAATCACGTTTTTTCACCCACAGCCTGGGGTAAAAGACATTTAATGAATTCGCGCACATATAGATTTACTCCCAACGCGAATAAAGAAGTATAACTTCAAAAACCTTATTTTATAGAACATTGAAAAAGCTTCAAAATTCCGATTTTTTAACGTTAAAAATGTCAACTTCGTGCTAAGCAAACTGCAAAATAAATAAAAATAGTTATTTTTGTTTATAACTTTTATTAAAAGTAACGTAAAACTTGTGTTTCTTCTAAAGTTGGGTATTGGTATAATTTAAAAACCCTCAAAATTGGAGACTAGTACATTAATTAGTTTAAAGGTTATTATATTTGATTATCCCAGACTTAATGAAGATAGGGCAATTTGCGAAAGTAAACGAGCGATACTATCAAAATATATTTAAAAAATACAAAAAATAAAAAATATTATTATAGTCAGAAAGCCTATCTCATTTTTTAAATTTTGTTGTTTATAAACATTTAGAATAACTTTAATATGCAACATGTCAAACATTTATTAATTAATAAACAGTAGGTTTGTAAAAATTTTTGAAAAAATTATTTTTTCATAAAAATCTATTTTTTTAATCATAATATCATTATTAATCTAATTATAATGCACAGAGTGATGAAATCATCACTCTAATGGACGAAATTGCAAAAGAATACAGGGGTAAGGTAAAAAGAACTAGGGTAGGGGTATATAAACTTCAACAAGTTCACCTGTCAGAGTTGATATATGCCGATGACCTGGTAATTGTGGCAAAATCATAAAAAGACTTGCAAGTGAATGTAAATGTTTGGAATGAAGCCTTTAAGAAATTTGGGATGAAAATAAATATTGAAAAAACAGAAGCTTTAGTAATATCGAAAACTCAAGAAAATATAAATGTAAAGCTGAATAATGAGACCATTACACAAGTAGAGGACTTCAAGTATTTAGGATCAACAATGAATGGACAAGGAAATATAGAACCAGAAATAAACAGCAGGGTAATGAGTGCAACAAAATTGTACTATGCGCTAAATAAAAGTTTTATTAGGAAGAAAGAAGTAAGCCTGAAAACAAAAATGAAAGTGTTCCAAACTGTATACGAGCCGGTGCTACTCTACAGTAGTGAAACGTGGACAATGAATGACAACATACCTAGTAAAATTCAAGCATGCGAAATGCGATATTTACGTGCGTTATCCGGGGTGACCAGGCGTGATCGTATAAGAAATGAAGACATACGTGAAAGGTGCGGTATTGGAAGGACCTTAGAGAGACTTGAAACGAAACAGTTATCGTGGTTCGGACATATGACGAGAATGGGTGAAGGTAGAACTGTAAAGAGGGTATGGAAAGCGGCATCCGACAAAAAACGAAGAAGAGGCAGGCCAGCAAGAACGTGGAACGCAGATATTGGAAAGGCTTGCGTAAAAAGGAATATTGGGTGGAGAGAAGCAGAAAGACTAGCTACTGACCGAAAGGCATGGAGACATCTGATTTCTCCACTTACCTCGACACCGTAAGGTACAAGAGGACGGCTTAAGTAAGTTATAATGCACAGAAAAACTTAAAGTACACTCTTTTTTTTAAGTAAACTTTTTCTGTGTATTATAATTATATTATTAATGATAGTATGATTAAAAAAATAGAAAAAATAAATTATCTTTAATGAATACTTATTTATTAATTATTAATTTCAAAAATTGTTTAGACAATTTAGACTGTATTAATTAGTAAATTTATAAACAAATTGCATTTTGAACTCGGTTTGGTGGATTTGTAGGTGCCCCTAGTCATTTGTACTATATGTTTGAAAATTTGGACAGGGTCCTGTGAATGTACAATATTTGTGCACACTTTTGGTATAAAATACAAATGTCATTCTTTAAAATTAAACTAATTAGGTTTCTTAATTATTATCAACAAATTAGCTGTGAATTAAGAAAGGCCCAAATTGACCTAGGCCAAATATTTTAATTCGAAAATTCGTGTTAAAATACTCAGCTTTGCCAGTTTGCAAAAATATTTATTCTATAGAAAAGATTTTAAAGTTAAATGTTTATAAACCACAAAAGTTAAAAATTTGGCACTAGGATTTATGAATATTATAAATAATTTTTTTATTATTTTTATTACATATTAAGGGGATGGGTACGTATTGTCGGCTGCAATGCTATTCAAATGGGGATTCATTTTTTTTTCGAATCCTGAGAAAACTAATAAGTATTTTTGAAAAATTTAAACGTAAAATGAAAGATTACGTTCTTACCGAGGGCTGAAAGACCCTGAAAACTTCTATAATGTTTATTTTAATAAAATACAGGGGCGAAAAACTAAGAGAAAATGTAGTGTGATTTTTAATTTCAAATATCTCATTCAAAAGAAACTTTTTATTTATTCTAAGAGACTTTCGGCCCTCTATAACAATTTAGTATTTAATTCTGCGTTTAAATTTTTTAAAAATATTTATTAGATTTTTCAGGATTTGAAAAAAATGGACACCATGGCCGTGGTGATATTTTCCAAATCGAACATTCGTTCGATTTGGAAAAGAATATAAAAAAACATATGTCATACAACGCACTGAGTCAAATAGAATATGATGACAAGACAGTGACAGTTTTAAATATTTGACGTGGCATCGGGAATATTTTGAGTTGTAGATTAAATAAAAGTATTTGGTAAATAATTGATTTAAGACGCAAACTTAATAAAAAGTTATTTATTGTTTATTATTTATGGAAGATTCAAGCAGAGAATATATTAGGATATATTCTGTGATCCCAGTATTTTTTTGTTAAAGATGTTCAAAATTGTAAGCATTCCATAGTAACAATATATTATTAAAAAATCACTGTAACACTTTTCCTCCTATTTAATCCTTACATTAAAAATAGAGAATTTGATAGATCTCAAATATGTCAACACGCATGGGATAATGAACATAGAATTCAGTGGAGAGATTCAAGTATAGTCCTGAAAGAAACAGATAGTAAAAAGAGAAAAATCAAAGAAGCGGCTAAAATTATGCTAAACGAAATCAATTGTGTCGCAAATTCCTCGGTGGAATGCAGTAGGATGTGGATACCCATACTGAAAGAGGAAGTCAATAGAAAGAAAATACCACAATTAGTAAGTCAATAGTCGAGTTAGTACATATTTTATATTTTAGTATTACTTATATATCCATGTATTATTGATATTATTTATAATTTAAACAAAATTATAGTAAAGTCAGAATTTGGTATTAATTTTGAGAGTAAATTAAATGTAAGACCAAATACTTACGATGTCGGGAGAGTATCACGAGGTTTTTCCTGGGTTTTCCTTGTGATTTACTATGAGAGCTCTAACGCGAGAATTTTAATGTCACCGTTGCATGTGGTTGTCTTTTTAAAGACAGATCACATGCTATGATTTTTTTTGTGACGGATATTCTTGAGTTGGGGTTGATTTCATGTAATCGAATGAACTATCTTTCAGTAAAGTCGTCCCAGGAACGCAACTCATAAATATTGGCAATATCATTTTAAAGTCTTCTACTTTAAAATGTATCATATGTATCTGAATTGCCGCTATAAATGAGTCAAATTAAATAAATTATTAGAAGAATTTTTTTACTAAGCAACAAAATTTTTGTTTATGTTAGTAGTATTTTGTATTTTGACAACGGCACCCGATTTGGGCGTCGAAACGTTAATAAAATCATTTTTTAATAATATTGTGGCTTACTTCCCATTATAAATAGTTAAAATTGTAAAAATGCCACAAGAAAATAGCTTCAGAACAAAACTATTTTAACTTTCAAACATCGGCATTTTATAAAATTTTATAAAAATTTTTCAATGCTATAAAAAATCAAATTTTGTAATTAGAGCTTTTGTAATAGCTTTTTAATAGAGTGCAAAAAATCAAAAAATCGCTTTTTGGCCCAAAATTGTTAGGAATTAAAAATTTGCTCTGATCTCGAGGCAGAAAACAGGTAGGTTTTCTTCCTATAAGTCTACAATAACTAAAAAAGTTACCAGATACCTGGATAATTCAGTGTCCTGAGAAAATTCTTATTTTCCTGCACCATATATTTTTTTGTGCACCGGAAATACCAGCTAACTACGGTATCAAACACATAAATATTGTTTTTGATTCATTCGCATATTAAACCATATATTTGAATGGCGATATAAAGCTTTACAGTATTTATTTTTCTTTATTAATTTATATCTCCAAGCTACTGGAATTTGGAAAAATGTTAATTTGGATTAGTATGTATTTCCAAAAGCTACTTTTAAACATTTGATCATTTAATTGAAATTTTCGATTTCTTTTATTATCTTAAATGAAAGTATGTAATCAAAAATGAATAACCATTTTTAATTTCATTGCAACACGAAACAACAGCCGCATCAGTATTCCAGTTCAATCAGAGAGTGCAGCAAGCACCTCTACCGGTTTCGAAACTTATTAGTCTCTCATCAGGAGGCACATATGCTGCTCTCTCTGATCCAGCTAGTACAAACCCCGGCGTACAGTCACGGAATGCAACGAACGAAATGGCAGGGATGCCCTAGCGGCAACTGCTAGCAAAAGACTAAGTATTCAATTAAATAGCACATAAAACAACATCAAAAAATGTTACTTTACATCCTACCAGATTGAAAACAATTGGAACCTTCTCTGGTAACACCTCCGAGGCTTCTACAATTTGCAAGCCATAACGGATGCTGAGACTAAGGAAGATGAGAGAATTTTACAATTTATAATTCACGTCCCATCTGCTCAGCGTGGTAAAGTTCCAACGAGAATGGTTTCCTTTGTACTCCAATCAGAGTAAACATGTAAATCAAAAATGAATAACCATTTTCAATTTCGTTGCAACACGAAACTACAGCCGCATCATTATTCCAGTTCAATTAGAGAGTGCAGCAAGCGCCTCTACCGGATTCGAAACTTATTAGTCTCTCATCAGGAGGCACATATAATACTGCTCTCTCTGACCCAACTAGGACAAACCCCGGCGTGCAGTCACGGATTGCAACGAACGAAATAGCAGGGATGACCTAGCGGCAACGGCTAGCAAAATACTAAGTTTGAAGTTGACATATTGAAAGTATATAACTTCAAGAATACTCTCTGAAAATTTCAGATTGGTTGGAGCAAAATTAACTGAAATACAGCAGGTTAAATATTCTTCCGTCTCAGGGACGGTAACAATTGCTTTTGCAAAAATTTCTTATTTATAATCGACTCATTTAGTAAATTTTTTGTTAATTAAGTTTGAAAAATATTAACTGGTTCACTGCCAGAGTGTTTTGTATGGTTTTTTACGTTAAGACCAAACTGTATATCCCAGATGGGAAAACATGGATGGGCCAAGCTGTGCAGAGGTAGATTTCCACGAATAATGAAGTTTTTTGACAAAATTTTTAAAATTTACGTCACTTAAAAAACTCGTGAAAATGTGTCTCTGGTATGAAAAAAAATTCTGGGTCATATTGACCGCGCAGGATTGTGTGAAAGCTACTTTCTCGGTCACATTGACCGAGGCGGCACGTGGGGTCGCCGGTGACCCCACCTCGTGAAAATCGTTCCACTTAATTTTAATTTATGGTTCTAGTGGTAAAAAGGATTATATCTCAGAAACTACTGAAGCTAGAAAACAATTTTTAAGGTAAAACTATGCCGATATATCTTTTCTAAAAAATTTATTTTTTTTTTATTATTTTACGAAATGATACCCAATATATGAAAAGTCAACGGTTTTATTTTAAAATTGAGGTAATTTTTGATTATATACTTTTTTTTTTAGGGAGACCCCCTCTGAAATTATTTTACGCCACTAACTCCTTCCATAATGATATCTATCAAAATATTTTCACATTTCAAAAAGCAGCAATCAGAATTATTCACTCAGCGGAATATCGCGCCAATTGTAAACCCTTGTTTAAAAAGTATGGCACTCTTCTTTTACCTTCAATATACAGTATGTCCCTGTAAGTTGTATCCATATGGAAAACTTTTTTATTATTAATTTTACGAAAAAAAGTTATTCCTTATAAAAAGTTCTGCATGGTCAAAAACCCAAGATTCAACCATCAGATATTAATTTTTATGAATGTGCAAGGTATGTCAAAAAGTTTGAATTTCACTAAAGAGTAAAGTAGCTTTATTTTTCACAATATTGAAAATTGCTATCATGAAAAGTTGTTTGGAATTAAAAACTATATTCTAATATGCAATTACACCCTTCTAATTGAAAATTTTTTTTTTGAAAAATTATGGATAACTAACATTATTTTCAGTAATTTCAATTCTGATAACTCTTTTATTATTAATTTTACGAAAAATGTGATTTTTAATAAAAAGTTTTGGATGGTCTAAAACCTAAAATACAACCATCTTATATCAAATTTTATCAATTTTATACGAGGTATGTCAAAAAAGATAAATTTAGATCAAAAGTAAAGTACCTTTATAAGTTCAGAATATTTCAATTAGAAGGATGTAATTACATATTGAAATATAGTTTTTAATTTTGAAAAACTTTTCATAATAACAATTTTCGATATTGTGAAAAATAAACGTATTTTACTCTTGAGCGAAATTCATAGTTTTTGACATCCCTCGTATAAAATTAATAAAATTTGACATAAGATGGATCTATTTTAGGTTTTAGACCATGCAGAACTTTTTATAAAGAGTCACTTTTTTTCGTAAAATTATTAATAAAAGAGTTATATGAATTGAAATAACTGAGAATAATGTTAGTTATCCATAATTTTTCATAAAAAAAAATTCAATTAGAAGGATGTAATTGCATACTAAAATATAGTTTTTAATTCCAAACAACTTTTCATAATAGCAATTTTCAATATTGTGAAAAATAAAGCTACTTTACTCTTGAGTGAAATTCAAACTTTTTGACATACCTCGTATAATATTCAAAAAATTTGATATTTGATGGTTAAATCTTAGGTTTTGGACCAGAGCTTTTTATGAAGAATAACTTTTTTTCGTAAAATTAACAATAAAAAAGTTTTCCATATGGATACAACTTACAGGGACATACTGTATACAGGGTGTCCCGAAAAGAATGGTCATAAATTATACCACACATTCTGGGGTCAAAAATAGTTCGATTGAACCTAACTTACCTTAGTACAAATGTGCTCACAAAAAAAGTTACAGCCCTTTGAAGTTACAAAATGAAAATCGATTTTTTTCAATATATCGAAAACTATTAGAGATTTTTTATTGAAAATGGACATGTATAATTCTTATGTCAGGAACATCTTAAAACAAAATTATAGTGAAATTTGTCCACCCCATAAAAAATTTATGGGGATTTTGTTCCCTTCAACCCCCCCAAACTTTTGTGTACGTTCCAATTAATTCATTATTGTGGTACCATTATTTAAACACAACGTTTTTAAAACTTTTTTGCCTCTTAGTATTTTTTCGATAAGCCAGTTTTTATTGAGATGCGGCTTCTTTTTCAATATATTTACGTAAAAATTTTATTGGGGTTTTGTTCCTTTAAACCCCCCTAATGTTTGTGTACGTTCCAATTAAACTATTATTGTGGTACCATTAGTTAAACACAGTGTTTTTAAAACTTTTGTCTCTTAGTCTTTTGTTCATAAGTCACCTTTTATCGAGATGTAGCTTCTTTTTCAAAATATACCTAAAAATGTAAATTATAAATAAATTTTCAGATTATTAACAGGTCTCTATAACCGTACTTAACCATATACAAATATGTGGTGGATTCGACAAATATTCAAAATATCTCGATAAACACTGGCTTATCGAAAAAGTACTAAGAGGCAAAAAAGTTTTAAAAATAATGTGTTTAACTAATAGTGCCACAATAATAATTTAATTGGAACGTACACAAAAGTTTGGGGGGGTTTAAGGGAACAAAACCCCCATAAAATTTGTATGGGGTGCACAAATTTTACTTAATTTTTTTTTTAAGATATTGCTGTCGTAAAAATGCCAGATGTCAATTTTCAATAAAAAATCTCTGAGAGTTTTCGATATATGAAAAAAAATCGATTTTCATTTTGTAACTTCAAAGGGCTGTAACTTTTTTTATGTGCACTATTGTATATAGTTAAGTGAGGTTCAATCGACCTATTTTTGACCCCAGAATCTGTGGTATAATTTATGACCAATCTTTTCGGGACACCCTGTATATTTGAAACTTTGTTAACTGTTCAAAATAATATACAAGATGTAAAAACACAAGCTGATCAACATCAGTACAATACAAGAAACAAAAGTCATATCATACCATATTCCAGATTGTGTGTTACACAACTTAATACAATAGATTATAATCTGTATAATAATTATTTTTTAAACATAAACAAAAATATTGATATTAAGGCAATGAATTCTAAACCATTTTATAAATTAGCAAAACACTTCCTGCTGGAACACTGTTTCTATAGTATACAGGAATTTATTTGTTTGAGCTCCTAGAGTGGTCGTTTTTATGAAAACTATATTTAGTCCAGAAAGCCACTACGCATTCGCTAGGAAAGATATTCCGATTCGGATTTTTGCACAATTTTTTTTTGTTTTTTTCCTAAAATTATTTTTTTTTGCATCGATCAAAGTTTTTTTAGGTTTTTTGGATCATTTCAAACAGAAAAGGTTTTTATTGACTTTTCTATAAAATCGGCCATTTTTAACACTCAGAAACTATGTGAAAAACTGAAAATTTTGAAATTGCCAAGATAAGAAGATATTCTTTGAACATCGATTAATGAAATCCCGAAGAGTTTTTTGCAATACAATATCGAAAACCCCTTTGTTTTTTAATTGCCAATCAAGCGGGCGCTTGATTGGCAACCGTTGCATGTATATGTAACATGTGTAAATATATGTTCGGAAAAATATTTCGATTCAATTTTTTTTTCACCATTTTGCTTGAAAATATCCCCTCTTAACAAATTTGTATATTACCAGGATCAAAAAGTCAAAAAATTTAACGTTTGTTTTTTGTTTTTTCCTAAAACTAATTTTTTTGCATCGTAAATTTTTTTTAGGTTTTTTCGATCATTCCAAATAGAAAATAATTTTTGTGACTTTTCTGTAAATGAGATAGTTTTCGAGATATAAGCGATTGAAAATTAAAAAATTGCAAAATCGGCCATTTTTAACCCTCAAAAACTATGTAAAACACCAAAAATTTCGATGATACCAAGGTACGTAGATATTCTAAGAATATCGATTGATGAAGTCCCGAACAGCTTTTTGTAATACAATATCGAAAACCCCCATTGTTTTTTAATTGCTAGTCAAGCGGTCGCTACACTATTTTTTACCGTTGCATATTGTATGTAATATGCGTAAATATATGTGCGGAAAAATATTTTGATTCAATTTTTTTTTCACCATCTTGCTTAAAAAGGTTCCCTATTAACAAATTTGCATGTTGCCAGGATCGAAAATGTGCCAAAAAAAATTTTAAACAGTTTTTTTAGTTAAAATGATCTCCGATTACATATTTATATACACATGCAAAGGTTGAAAATAGTGTCCCTCCCGCTTGATTAGCAATTAAAAATCTAAGGGGTTTTCGATACTGTATTGCAAAAAGCTCTTCGGGATTTCATCAATCGATATTCTTAGGGCCGGTTGTTCGAACGCTAATCAAGAAGTTGATTATAATCAATCATTTATTGTAATCAATTTTCTTAATGGGAATCAAATCGCGACATGAAAAATACATGTAAAACACTAATCAGTTATTGATTGTAGGTGTTATTGATTGTAAAACAGTAATTATAATATAGCCGCAGCTCTTAAATTATTAAAAATTGCTTATTATTATTATTGATTTGTAAGTAAAAACAAGAAATTAACATCAGAAAGAGTTTAATTGTGTTTTATTTTAAATTAAAACCAAAATAATAAAATAAATCAGCCAACATAACCTCAAAATGCGACATCTGTCAGAAGTACGCTTAATCAAATATAATTGTAATTAAATATTTGATAATGATCAGTTTTGATTAGCGTTCGAACAACCGGCCCTTAGAATATCTACGTACCTTGGTATCATTGATATTTTTGGTGTTTCACATAGTTTTTGAGGGCCAATTTTGCAATTATTAAAATTTCAATCGCTTATATCTCGAAAACTATCACATTTACAGAAAAGTCACTTAAGATCGTTTCGATTTGAAATGATCCAAAAAACCTAAAAAAAATTGGCTGATGCAAAAAAATTAGTTTTAGGAAAAAACAAAAAACAAATGTTTAAAAAAAATTTTGACTTTTGGATCCTGGCAACATACAAATTTGTTAAGAGGGGATATTTGCAAGCAAGATGGTGAAAAAAAATTGAATCGAAATATTTTTTTGCACATATTTATATTTACGCATGTTACAGATACATGCAACAGTTGCCAATCAAGCGCCCGCGTGATTGGCAATTAAAAAACAAAGGGGTTTTCGATATTGTATCGCAAAAAACTCTTCGGGATTTCACCAATCGATGTTCAAAGAATATCTTCTTACCTTGGCAACATCGAAATTTTCAGTTTTTCACATAGTTTCTGAGGGTTAAAAATTTCTGAGGGCCGATTTCGCCGTTTTTAAATTTTTAATCGCTAATATGTCATGAACTATCAACTTTAGTGAAAAGTCACTAAAGATCATTTCTATTTGAAATGATCTAAAAAACCTAAAAAAAACTTTGTTCGATGCAAAAAAATAATTTTAGGAAAAAAGCAAAAAAAAAACGTTTAAAAGAATTTTGACCCACTTTTGGACCTGGCAACATTCAAATTTGTTAAAAGGGGTCCTCTTTGAATAAGATTGTGCAAAAAATCCGAATCGGAATATTTTTCCTAGCGGATGCGCAGTGGCTTTCTGGACTAATTATCACACCTAACTGAATTGTTTTTTTTTATTTTTATATTTCTATTTTTTATTGTATATGTTATATTATGCGTTCTTGTATTATTTCTTAGGTATTTCCTATGTATACAAAAGTGACTTATTTATATTGTGACATAACATGTAGTGTTTACTATGTAAAAATTGTCAATAAACCAATAAACGTATCTATCTATCTATCAAAATTTCCAATAAAATGTTTGTTATAAAGAAGATATATCACATCGTTGTCGAAATTTTTTAATAATCGCCCTGTGCATCGGGGTTACCTATAAGATGCATCGTACAAAGCAAACACCAAGAAGTAATTTAAAAACGGATATAGCCAGTTTATTCATATATTACCTTCAAAGAAAGTTTGGATAAAAGCCATTAATTTAACCAATACTCTCCCTTGTTGTATCCTTTAGAATTCCCTTTTGTTTAATATTAAATTTCGGTCCCGTATATAAAACAACCTCTACTTATATTAGAAAAATCTGTTTTTTCTTTTCATCACAAATCATGTGCGCTCGGCTGATCAAAGAACAAAAAGGCTCTTTTCTAAAAGGTGGTTACTTGAGGAGCTCTTTTCCGTTTTCAGCCTTGCGTGTACAAACCTATCTGGACGCTATCCCAATAAAACAACAACAAAAAGAAGGCAGAAATAAAAAAACTTGGTATTTTTTCTCGTGTGATATTGAATGATTCGGTTGGAGAAGGATAGATTCGGGTCTTTTGTAAAGGGATTATAAAATGAAGGAGTGTTATAGTTTTTGTTAAAGAATATGTACAATTAAAATTATTCAGTATTATATTTATTAGTATCAAGCGTGTAGACAATTTCAGTTTTGACATGTTTACTTTATTTTATTTAATAGTTCATTAATAATCTTCTTCAATTTGGTTTACTTGTTTTTCCGTTAAAAACCTGTTCGGCGCCCGTTCTATAGGCAACTCTATTTACATTGTATCATCTGATCTGATCTTGTGTTCCATGTTCGTTATTTCAAATTTCAGTTCAAGTTTCGTTGTCATGTCGTTTCAATGACAGTGACAACTCTCATATTTCAGTCACAAGGGTGGTGGTAAATTAATAAAATTATAAAAGCCATTGATTTTTAAATAGGCCGATTTATTTCAACAAATCATCTCTCGGGGTTTTGGGAATAAATCAACTTTTCTCTGTACCATTCGACATCAAGAAGTTACCATCGAACCAAATACCAAACGCCATAAGTATAATCTACAAATTGTTAGTTTTTGACAAGAATTTGAATATAATATATTTATTAATAATGCCTTTACAAATATTTATAATGCGTTTACAAATATTGTAAGTCAAAGAACAAAGAAGAAACCTTTGTGTGAGACAAAGAAGAAACAACTTGATTTTCAGGGGATTGCATCATTCCGGTAGAGAACCTTGTATTCCTGTCATTAAAAGATTTTTTTCAGATATGCTTGGAATGCAGGAAGAAATCAGAGTGAATAGGGCACATCCACTAGGTCCATCCAGGTTAAACGGTCCGATCATCGCACACATTCCTTGGGATGACGACATAGCGCTAGTATTTAAGAATATAAAGAAACTTAAAAATACCAGGATTTATGTTGACAGAGACTATACAAAAGAGGTTAGGTGGAAAAGAGCAACATTAAGAAAAGTCATGAAAAAGATTAAAGAACAGAACAGTGAAATTATGGTGAAACTCGTATTTGATAAACTTTTGATAGAGTCAGTGCGATATTCTTGGGATGATCAGTTGGGTCTAATGTGCGGTACAGAAAATGGGCCTGAAAAGTTATTAAAGGACTGGAACATCAGTTTGAACTTAAACATGGACACGAAGCAACAAGTAGAAGATACCATACAGATGGAGTCGGGGGAAGGGTCAGTGAAGAAGGCAGGGAGAGTTATTTAGAGTCTATCGATACTTTTGAAACATTTAGAATATTGTATTATAATGTAGGAGGGATTAAGACATTGCTCAGGGCACCAGAATTTAATGAATATGTAAGTAGTTTTCATATATTTATATTAAGTGAAACTCACGTTGAGAAGGTCTCTAGTTATGTATATGATAATTTATTTGATAGTTTTAGGACATTTGTTGTGCATGCCACTAGAACAAGCTCATTTGGTAGGGCTAGTGGGGGAATGATCTGTGGGATAAAGCCGGAATTGAAACCTAGGTATATCGAGATAGAGGGACAGATGGTAATTCAACTGACCATGTTATCTCATGATGTAGATATAGTACCAGTATATCTAAGACCAGGAGAAAAGTGGGAGAGAGATTTTTTTAATTTGGAAAGGGTTGTTGTTGACATCACAGAGCAGAGAGGTGGAGAATCGATTGTAATGATAGGAGATGTAAATGGAAGAATAGGAGAAGAGTCTAGTCTAGATATAGGGATAGAAGGGTGCGAATACGTTGGTGTATTAGAACCGGTAAGAACATCTAAAGACAAAATAGCCAATGCTCAGGGAAGGAGGATTATAGGACTTTGTGAGGAAAATGATATGGTAATTTTGAATGGTAGGACTCCAGGTGATCATAAGGGTGAACTCACTTTTATAGGTACTATGGGGAGCTCTGTAATAGATTTGGCGTGCATTTCAAGGGCAATAGTGCAGAGATTGGGGGATTTCTCAGTAGGTTGTGAATACTTTTCAGATCATCAGCCAATAATCCTGGAGCTCAAGATGGTGAGGGATCAGAGGCAGATACAAAATGAGGACATTTTACCGTTACTACCTAAACTTAGATGGACAAAACAAGATGCAAGAAATTTTGAAAATAAAATAGAGGAACGTATTCAGCGGATAGACGTGAATATGATGAGGCCTGAAAGTTTTGTTGAGGAACTGCAAAGAATTATTATGGAAACCGCCGAGATGGGAGGAGTACACGAACAGAGAGGTAAGAGAGGGAGTAATAAAAAAGGTAAGCAAATGGTTTGATCGAGAATGTGGGAAATTGAGAAAGCAGGTAATGAGTTTCCTAAATATGTTTAGGAAGACGGGTGGAGGATATGTGAGAGATATTTATTTGCAGAGAAAGAGAGAGTATAAACAGACTTGCGAAAGAAAAAAGAGAGAGTATTACATGAGAGTGGCAGAGGATTTAAGTAGAGCATGTGATTCTAAAGAGTTTTGGTCTTTGGTAGGTGTTTTTAAAATTAAAAATAGTTCGAGATGTGCAGCAATCCCCTTAGAGACATTTCGTCTGCACTTTTTGGGTCTCCTAAATCCAGCACTTCCCTCGGACCAACTAACTTATGCAGAGCCTTATATTGTCGATGAAAGGATGGATGTGAGTTTTGATATGACGGAGTTAGATATAGCACTCATAAGCCTAAAGGATAATAAAGCACCTGGTACCGATAGGATACCGGCTGAGTTTTATAAAAATCTTTCAGCTACTAGCAAAGCAAAGTTATTGGTTGCTTTTAATGCAATGTTCAATCGAGCCTCGGTTCCGGATTCTTTCCGGGATGCGATAATTTTTCCTTTGCATAAGAAAGGTGCGGCAGACGATGTAATGAATTACAGGGGAATAAGTTACCTGAACGCAGTAGATAAGCTGTTTTCGTCTTTGTTATTGGGTAGAATAAAAAAGTGGGCAGAGTCAGGGATTTTACTGGAATACCAGGCAGGGTATAGAGAGGGATACTCTACAGTTGACCAACTGTTTAACTTGACAAGCATAATTAAAATACGAAAAGCAAGGGGTTATAAAAGAACCTATGCTTTGTTTGTGGACTTCAGTAAAGCATTTGATACGATTGATCGACAAGCGCTGTATTACAAGCTTAGTTGTATGGGGTTGTCTTCCAAAATGCGGGAAATTATCAAATGCATTTTTACAGGAACACAATCTGCAGTATGGGGAACGAATGGTACGTCACGTTGGTTTGACTGTGAGATGGGAGTTAGACAAGGCTGCATTCTTAGTCCGCTGCTATTTGCATTATTTCTTAATGACTTACATAATTTTCTAAGAGGAGGCGTTGATTTAAACGGATTTATCATTAGAATATTGCTGTATGCTGATGATATGGTAGTGTTAGCAAGCAGCCCAAGAGGTTTACAAATTATGATCAATAAATTAGGGGAGTATTGCAAACTATGGAATTTGAAGATCAACATGGACAAGACAAAAATTATGGTTTTTAGACAAGGAGGTGGAAAAATTAAAGAAGAGTGGAAAATAAATGGAGAAGTGGTGGAAGTTGTTAATAATTATGGCTATTTGGGAGTGAAACTAACACCGCGGCTTTCTTTTAGTTCCCACTTTATCGAAAAACGACGAGCGGCTAGAGCAGCTATAAACATGGCTTGGCGACAGGTCTTAGCTAAGGCGAATCTTCCACTATCATCTAAGGTGCGTATTTATGAAGGGGTAGTCCGATCTATTCTCACTTATGGTGCTCAAGTTTGGGGATTGGCGGAATTTAAGGAAGTTGAGGAGGTAAGAAGGTTTTTTATAAAAAAAATGTTAAATATTCCGAGTTACTGTCCAAACTATATGTTGGATTTAGAAACCAACATTGAACATGTGTATCTATTTACGATGAAGTTGTATAAAAAATATGTCAAGAGAGTTTTAGAGTATGAGGAAGGACGTCTGCCTAAATTTCTGCTTCAGGAAATGATAAGAGCTAACTGTGG
Source organism: Diabrotica virgifera virgifera (assembly GCF_917563875.1). Taxonomy (NCBI): domain Eukaryota; kingdom Metazoa; phylum Arthropoda; class Insecta; order Coleoptera; family Chrysomelidae; genus Diabrotica; species Diabrotica virgifera. The sequence goes on along the minus strand of NC_065451.1, from coordinate 46,620,488 downwards.
TTGGAGAAGAGATTGGGAAAACTTGGGAGAGAGATGGGGAGTGGAATTTAACACAGAGTGGGAAAATAGGAGTTTTTGGGAGGATAAGTTGGAACAGGTGATACGAGCCATTCGTGTTGGGATAAAGGAAAGAGCAGTGGAGAGAGCAACTAGATCAAATTTCTGCAATCATTATAGAGAGTTAATGGGACTAGGCGTTGTCATGGGTTATATGAGGGATGAGGTGAGTTTTAATGATATAAGGTGGATATTCAAGATTAGATGTGGAGTATGGTATCTCAATGATAGACCTGGTAGGGCTGATGATAGGAAAAAGTGTGCTTTGTGTAATGAGAGGGAGGTGGAAGATATTTTGCATTTCATGGGACGATGTCCGATGCTACGTGAATACAGAATGAAGTGGTTCAGAAAAAGTAGATTAGATAGGGAAGAATTGTTGGAACTTATGAGAGGTTTGGGCTGGAGGGAACTGGTTGGATATGCAAGGGATGCATGGAAGTATAGATACAATCTAGTGTTGGAATATAACTATTAGACTCATGATATTCTATTCTTCTTCTTTATGTATTGTGCCTCTTCACCAGTTCTTAACCGATTTTGAGCTTGTATTCACGACACTCTAATTAATAGGTAAAATTTAATATATACTTCTCAATTAATGAGTGACCTTTTATGCTTTATTAAATCTTAATTAATATTTAATTTAATTGTGTTTATATGTTTATTTAAGTACATACATAATACTTTATAAAATTTCATTATGTATACTGGTGCCTGGTATAAGCTTATCCCAGCAAGGTAATTTCACTGGAAACTATATAATTTTTTTTCACATTCATTAGTTACATTTTTTTTTAATAATTGTTAATTTTATTGTTAGTTATAGATAAAAAAAATGTTGATTAATATTTTGGCCAACCCCCCAGACGACTAATGGTCATGGGGGAAAATGTTTTATTAGGTGAGCTATTATGTTACTTTAAGCATTACTGTAGTTAAAAGCAATAAACATTTCTGATTCTGATTCTGATTCTGATTCTGAATATTTATAATGCATTTACAAATATTATTTGTAAATGCATTTAATAAGTTATATTTTTATTGTAGATTTATTGAACAATAAACATGATTGTTGGTTAAAATATTGTTTTGTTTGCTTTCATTCTGAATTTTCACGGTTCATATTTAAAATTAGTACAAGACGAATACACACCTTGGGAGACTGAGCTAGGCCAGGGTGAGCGATGGCTAACTTGGATGATTAAAGTATTATTATTTCGATTGTCTGGGGTAGTCTATCGCGTACTCGTTACAATTAGGATTGTATATTCTTGAAAATAAGAATTATATAATATGTTATTGAAACATTTAACAGTACCTTTATGATGCAACGATACCAGAAGATTATTATTATAAAAAAATGGTACTATTCATTTTAAATTAAATTTAGTAGGATTTTGAATTACTTACTCGAATATTCACGGTTGTATTCAGGTGCAAATTTATACTTACTAGTATGTACTAGTCGAATAGTTGATCTGTGGTGGAGCTACCCTTTTTGAATCCTCCCTCGTATTCACCAAGGTGCTCATTTAAGTGCCTTTCCAATCTACTTATTATGACTCTGGTTGTAACGATACGCCGCGAGCAGCGCACCGACAGCTAGAACCTTGGTTTTCTTTGTTCCTTAGTTTGATGATGTCATATTGTGTATACGATCTCTTTTCTCGGATTTGGGATAGTTTATCTAAATTTATCTTCTTTTCGTTACAAATTATGTGCGCTCGGTTGATCAAAGAACAAAAAGGCTCTTTTCTAAAAGGTGGTTGCTTGAGGAGCTCTTTTCCGTTTTCAGCCTTGCGTGTACAAACCTATCTGGACGCAATCGCAATAAAATAACAACCGAAAAGAAGGCAGAAACAAAAAAAACCTGGTATTTTTTTCGTGTAATATTGAATGATTCGGTTGGAGAAGGATAAATTCGGGGCTTTGGTAAAGGGATTATAAAATGCTAAATTTTCGTAGTTGTAAAAGAATAAAATTTAAATAAGAATTAGAAATATGCTTCACTGTCATCAAAAAATTATAAAATTTTATAGACAAAGTTTACAAATAAGCCGAATGACAACAAATAGGATAGTCAGGACAGCGAGAGACGGTTCCTCAATAGGAAGACGATCAGTGGGAAGACCACGAAAACAATGGAACGGCAACTTACCAGAGGCACATTGAAAAAACAGATAGTCATGTCTATAAAAAAAAGAAGAAGTTTACAAATAGGCATAAAATAACAGTAACTATCTATGTAGTAACAGTAAATACAGTGGAACCTCGATAACTCGGATTATTTGGGACTGCGGCCGATCCGGGTTACCGAAAATCCGGGTTAGCCGGAGAATATGGTAAAAATTAATAAAATACGGTATACTTACAAATAATAATTGAACTAGCATGAAATATATATGAGTACACATCTAAATTACGTATACTTTGTTGTATAGAGGTTCATTTCTTGGTAAAAAATTCTATTTAAGACTCTATAGAAAGTTCTATTTTTCTTCCAATCCGTAACTGTAGATGTACCGACACCATATAATGCTGCAATTGTTTTTAAAGATTCGCCTTTATCAATCCTACGTAATGCTTCTATTTTCCTTTCCATTGTTACTACAATATTTTTACGTTTTGTTGCCATTACCTAGACAAAAAACACGCAAACACAAACTTATCTAAAGCACGATTACAGAACAGAAGCGAACAATACGACTGTAATACTACACTATAGGGTCACAACCAGAACGATGTTATGTTATTTAAGAACAGTGGAGACTAAAACCATTGTCTAAAAAAGAATTTTTTAAATAGCCTTTTGTAAACAATGCTAACACAGTTTGAAATAAATAAAGAATACAGGTGCCTGTTGTTTCCGATAATCCGAGTCAATGAACGTTGGTCTGCCGCCGTGTGGCATGAGTCATTTTTACTATCGTATAGTTCAAATTACACAAACACACATTGTCTCTGAAATATTATATTACACACATTTTTATTGTTGAAATGTTTGTCTGATGAAAATCGATCCGGGTTAGCTGGACTTCCGGGTTATCGGGGGCCGACTTATCGGGGTTACACTGTATAGTGCAAAATTTAAATAAATTGCAAATTACATAATAATATAACCTTAGGAAATAATAAGATGTTGCATATAATATCCAAATACTTGATAGATAAAAATACCTTGGTTACTTGTACACAAAGGCACTGTAATTTATTCGTCATTCATTAAGAAACTCTTCTACTAATACTAATAAACCTGCTACCTGTTTTATCAAAAATCTTGGAAAAACTTCTTCTTAAACAATTATTCCCAGTCATAGAAGAAAAAAGAGTAATTTCTAACACTAATTTGGGTTCAGAACACAACACGGAACCATAAAATATGTAAATAGACACTGGTAAAACACATCGAAAATGACCTAGAAAATAAAAGGAACTGTTCTGTTGCATTCCTGGACATTGGTCAGGCCTTCGACAAGGTATTGCATGGTGGTATCCTATTTAAGCTAAAGAAAAACCTTCCCCATCCTTTATATCAGATCATACAAAGCTATATTTCCAATAGGGTGGTGCGAAAAAAGTCAAGTTAATAATTCCGTGTCGCTATAGTGCGGAAAAGTTGCGATTGGTAATTACAAGAAAAACAAAAAAAGAATTATTCAAATCGGACTTTATCTTCCAATCCCGCAACAGGCCTAAAGATTATGAAAAAAATGAAATTTTACCTTTTTTTCAAAAATTTTTATTTATCCTTGGTGTACGTTTTATTTATCGCTATAGTAAAATTTATTTACAGGTTGCATGGTAGAGTAATAAAAAAAATAGATTTACGCATTTAACGAATATCTTCCGATCCCGCAAGGTCAATCAAAATCTATAAAAATTTGAAATTTTTGATGATTTTGACGAATTAAAAAACATTTGGTTATCTTATTTTTCTGTTACATTGTGAAGCTCTTCGCTTGCTTAGATAATGTATGACAATATTTAAACAACCCAGAACTCAAAACGAGGGGGTGGTTGCAGTTCTAGCTCCACACGCACCCCTCTCTCCAACCAACCAATGAGTGTGTGTTTTTACATTATTTACATATGTACATTTCTTTTTCATCTGTTTGTGTCCAGTTGTCCAGCTCTTAAACATCAACTTTGTATTGTGATTTCTTAGTAAAATCTGGCAGCATGGACCTTGATTTAAATGTTTTCCTGATGAATCCATCTGTTGATTGGGGCCCACATACATTAGCATTAGACGATGCTTCCGTGGGCAACTTTAGACACCGCTCGTCAGCTTGCATGTGGCAGGGGTAGTTTTGTACATTCCAGTCTGGCATGTCTCCCGATGTAATGCAAGAAGATATATCTTCATTTGAAACTCTTCGAAGAACTGGTGGAGAAGATAGTTTTGTAACATTCCAGTCTATTATTTCAGTGTAGTCTTGTGCTTGAAAATTTAAAGTAGGAGGGATGAAATTTCTAATACTTTTGCCCTTGGCTTTAGTCTGTCCGGCTTTTAACACTCTCCTTGGGCGTAGCTCTCTAATGTGTTTCCTTTCTTCCTACTACTTGAAATTTTGAAACACAGGACTAAACTAAAATAATGGACTGGAATGTTGCAAAACTATCTTCTCCACCACTTCCTCGAACAGTTTCAAATGAAGATATAACTCCTTGTATTACATCGGGAGACATGTCAGACTGGAATGTACAAAACTATCCCTGCCACAAGCAAGCTGATGAGCGGTGTCTAAAGTTGGCCACGGATGCATCGTTTAATGCTAATGTATGTGGGCCTCAATCAAGAGATGGATGCATCAGGACAACCATAAATCAAGGTCCATGTTGCCAGATTTTACCAAGAAATCACAATGCAAAGTTGGTGTTTGAGAGCTGGACACAAAGAGATGAAAAAGAAATGTACATATGTAAATAATGTAAAAAACACACACTCATTGGTTGCTTGGAGTGAAGGGTGCGTGTGGAGCTAGAAGTGCAACCACCCCCTCGTTTTGAGATCTGGGTTGTTTAAATATTGTCATACAATATCTAAACAAGCGAAGAGCTTCACAATGTAACAAGAAAATGAGATAACTAAATGTTTTTTAATTTTTCAAAATCTATAAAAATATCAAATTTTTATAGATTTTGATTGACCTTGCGGAATCGGAAAATATCCGTTAAATGCGTAAAACAATTTTTTTAGTACTCAACCATGCAAAGTGTAAATAAATTTTGCTATAGTGATAAATAAAATGTACTCGAAGGATAAATAAAAATTTTTGAAGAAAAGGTAAAATTTCATTTTTTTTTTTTCATAATCTTTATTTCCGTTGCGGGATCGGAAGATAAAGTCCGATTTGAATAATTCTTTTTTTGGTTTTCTTGTAATTACCAATCGCAACTTTTTCGCACTATAGCGATACGGAATGATCAACTTGACCATATCCAAAAATGGCTTAAAAAATGGAACATAAAGGCGAATGAGAGTAAATCCACCCATGTAACATTCACCATGAAATAACAAACATGTCCATCTGTAACTCGGAACAAAACACAGCTTCCACAAACCGATAGAGGCAAGTACCTAGGAATCCATCTTGATAGGAGATTATCTTGGCACAAGTACATTTTCACAAAAAGAAAAGAGCTAGGAATACAATTCTGAGAAATGTACTGGATCATCGGTCGTACTATCTCTTTAAAAAAATGTAACTATCTTTTGTAAACAAGCTGCTGATAAAGCTATATTAAAACCAGTGTTGACCTATGGTATGGAACTTTGGGAGACAGCCAGTCAAACAAACCTAGAAATACTGCAGAGATTCGAGAAAAAAGTCCTTACAATAATGCTGAATGCCCCTTAATACATGCCAAACTATTTGATAGAGCAAGACCTCAATGTGTCATCCATAAAAACAATAATAACAGAATATTACAAAAAGTATTCCAAGAGACTAGAATCTCATACAAATTAGTTAGCCAGCATTCTCTCTGATCATCATAATGATGTACGACTTTTGAAGAGATTCAAAATAGGGTACCTAGCAAGAAGATTGGAATAATCCGTAGAGATTCGAATAATTTATGTAGAGAGGGTGATTACTGGATCTCCCCCTACAGGTCAAATTTTTAATTTCTGTCAAATAATTTACCTATTGTTTTTAAACTACAGATTGTAAATATTACAAAAATAAAAAAGAAAACATTTTTATGTGCTCCATTTAATAAGGTTCGGTTTTGAATATGGTTCAATAAATTAAATGGCTGATATATTTTGTTGCACTTCTCTTTATTTTTTCTCAAAATTTAAACAAAAATCATAATTACTAAAAGCACTGCTAAGATTTCGTTTTAAATCAAATAAAATTATTTTTTTAAAGCTGGAAACCTGGAAAGTCAAACATCCGGTTATATTATCAAATTCCTAAGTAAACAGTGACCGTTGCATAGGGCGTTAAAGCTCGAGACAATACGGAAAATTGACCTGACCGCGTAAATCTCAAATTGGCGAGCTAAGATAAACATGCGACCGTTTCATACAAAAACACATAAAGCCTGTTTATACTGCCATTAAAGTCTCCTGAAGGCTTAGATAAACCGCCGAAGTGCTAAAAAATACACCAGCGATAATTCTACCCACTTTTCTCACTTAATAAACATCATCTTGGGCATTCCTACATGACTGGAAGAAAGGGGAACTAAAATAAAACATCCAAGTTTGAACTTATATGAGCTCAAAATAAGGCTGTTATCTTGTTTTTAATCTGTTTTCTGTGTTCAAACAAACAAAAATATTGATTTATTTAAGATGCATCTACTATACAGGGTGACTGGATAAAAACGAAATAGAAGCATTGTCGGAAACTGCCTACAACAGTATATTAAAAAAAAACAGTAATAGGTCAATTTATTATTAAAGGTGGAAACATTTTTCCGGTATATTCGAATGTTTTACTTTTACTCCTAATTGTTCTACATGATTGAAGGAATGGGGAACTAAAATAAGACATCCGAGAAAGTACCCCCGCACAAACCTTATGGAAATTAGGTCCCAGTGGATTTAGTTCACACTTTGGGAAAATACTCTTTGAAGCATCCTGATAAAAAGTTCTCATGGGCACATCTCGATCGTATGGAGGATTTCCAAGATATAGAGGCACAAACTCGGAAAACTATAAGATTTACCGGGTATTTCAATTCCCTGAGTTACTGGTTATCTGGCAACATGTAGAAATTTGGTCTAAATAAAAGTACTAATAGTTTAGGATATTTTTCTGGCTATCCAATGGCGACCTTTACTTTGACCTTGACCTTCAACGGACGTCATCTTCTAGAGTTTCGAGGGTTTTCAGCATTCAATTGATACATATAAACAGATTACTTACGGGTTTTTGGGATCGCTAAACACGAATATGCCATCAGAATTGACCTCTGGAGAACGTGGTGGCCAGGGCCACCCACTGCAAGGGACGTCATTTTCTATAGTTTCGATGGCTTTCGGCATTTAATTGACGAAACTGAATTACTGGAGTGCTTTTTGAGGTCGCTACACACGAATATGCAACGCCACCAGAACCGACTCCCGAAGCACCTGGTTTCCAAGGTCAATGAAAGGGGCTCCTGGAGTTTCGAGGGTCTTCGGTACTACATTGGTGCAAACGGATTACTGATAGTTTTTTGGAGTTGCTGAACACGAATATCCCAACAGAACAGAAATCGGAATACCTCTTGCTTTGGAAATTCGAGATCTTTCGGTACTGAATTAATGTAAACTCATTACCCACAGGATTTTGGGGCTGCTGAACGTGAATACGCCATCAGATCTGACCCACGGAGCACCCTGGTGCCTCAGGCAGGTCTTCTTCTGGAGTTTCGGTATTAAATTGATTCAGATGGGTATTACTCATGGATTTTTGGGGCTCCTCAACACAAATGCTCCATTAGAACAGACACCGGGGTACCTGGTGCCTAAGACACGTCCTCTTCTGGGGTTTCGAGAGTTTTAGTGACTAAATTAATGCAAGCGGATTACTCTTGCGTTTTTGGTGTTGCTGAATATGAATACGACTTATATAAAAGACTCTGGAGTATCTAGTGACCATGATGAAAAACAACATCAAAATAGAATATAGTAAATCGATCTTAAAATAAATGAAGGAAAAATATTGTCAGATATAAATTGAGTTTATATTTTTAAATAAATAAAACCATTGAATAGCACAACATAGTTGTTATTTTAATAAAAATCTACAAATAGCAAAAAAAAAACATTTTATCAATTGGTACGCTTTTTTTGAACAGCAACTCAGAAAACCTTCGAGTACTCGGTGTGTATCAATCCGTTTGAATAAATTTAGTACCGAAAACTCTCGAAACTCCAAGAGATGACGTGCCTTAGGCGATAGGTGCTCCGGTGTCTGTTCTGATGGCGTATTTGTGTTCATTAAATCCGAAGAGCCATGAGTAATCCATTCGTATCAATTTATTGCTAAAAAGTCTCTAAACTCAAAAAGATGAATAAGCTTAGGCACCAGATGCTCCGTGGGTTGGATCTGATGGCGTATTAGCGTTAAGCGACCCCAAAATCCATGAGTAGTCCGTTTTTACCAATTTATTGCCGAAAACCCTTACAACTCCAGAAGATGGCGTGCTGTAGGCACAATGTGATTTGTTGGTCGGATCTGATAGTGTAAGCATGTTCAGCAACCTTAAAAACCTAAGAGTAATCCATTTGATTCCTCCGAAACTCCAGAAGATAACCTGTCTTAGGCACCAGGCGCTCCTCTGTCTGTGCTGATCACGCATTCGTGTTCAGCAAGCAACCCCAAAAACCTATAACTAATCTGTTTGCATTAATGTAGTACCGAACACTCTCGAAACTCCAGAAGCTCCTTTCATTGACCTTGGAAACTAGGTGTTCCGGGAGTCGGTTCTGGTGGTATGTTCGTATTTAGCGACCTCAAAAAACCGTCCAGTAATTCATTTGCATCAATTAAAAGCCGAAAATTATCGAAACTCTTAAAGATGACGTCCCTTGCAGTGGGTCTGACCACCCCGTGCTCCGGAGGTCAATTCTGATTGCATATTCGTGTTTAGCGATCCCAAAAACCCATGAGTTATCTGTTTATATTAATTTAAAGCCGAAAACCACGAAACTCTAGAAGATGACGTCCGTTGAAGGTCAAGGTCAAAGTAAAGGTCGCCATTGGATAGCCAGGAAAAAATCCTAGACTAATAGTGTAGACTGTGTCTAATAGTACTTTTCTTTGATGCAAACTTTTACATGTTGCCAGATAACCAGTAACTCAGGGAATTGGAATACCCAGTAAATCTTATAATTTTCCGAGTTTGTGCCTCTATATCTTGAAAATCCTCCACACCATCGAGTTGTGCCCATGAGTACTTTTCATCATAATGCTTCAAAGGATATTTTCCCAAAGTATTAACTAAATCCACTGGGACCTAATTTACATAAGGTTTGTGCGGAGGACTTTGAATATATATGAGCTCAATAAGGCAATATTAGAATCGTTAGGCTTACCCTGTTTTAAATATTGTATCCTATGTTCAAACAACAATCTAACAAATTTGTTTTATTTTTGAAATAGATGCATCTAGTATACAAGGTCGCTGGACCAACCAAAACAGAAGCATCATCAGGAACTACAATAGTATAAAAAAAAAAGGCGACCGGTCAATTTTTGATTAAGGGGGACACATTCATAGGGTATTGGTATTATTCTGATTATTTTACTGTCACACCTAAGCCAAAGTAAGAATCACCCCAATCTTCTTTTAACAAGAATAGGAGTCAAATTAGACAAACAGGCAAATAGGCGATTTTTAAACACTTTTCTTTACTTCAATAGCTTGCATCAAATCTTTAGACGTTAATTTTACTGACTTTTCTTTAATGCAAACGAATGAAAATTTTCAGACATAATATGCATTCGCGGGAACAATACACGAATAGTCAATATTTTTTTTTATGTTTATAACTGTTTAAATAAAAAAAACGATTTTAATGGAAAATGTTTAAATTCTCTTGTTTTTTACAATGTAGAAACTTGAAGCTTTTACGGATTGTAGTTAATGACATGAACTATACATTATTTCACTTTTTACGTTAATTGTTTACGTTATCTTTCATAAATAAACAATAAAGTTTAAAATTTTGAACGCTCATATATTTGTTTATATATAAATCGGCGTTTATTCGTGTCAAATTTCAATACGATACGAAACAAAACTTCAACCAAAACTAGAATTCAAAAAATTCGTGTTTTTATCGTAGTCTTATAAAAACCACCGGTAGAGACGTTTTGTGCTACAATTAACATTAGAATTCGTTTTGTCGTCTTAATTAATTAAACGCTTTCCTTTAGTTCAATCGTTTGGGTCAAATTTTTGGACATTCATTTGACTGCCTTTTCTTCAATGCAAATGACTAAAAATTTGCAGACATATGCATTCGCGGGAACAATACACGAATAGTCAATAAAAAAATTTTTGTTTATTAATTGTTTAAATAAAAAAACGATTTTAACGGAAAATGCTTAAATTCTCTTGTTTTTTACAATGAAGAAAATTGAAACTTTTACAGATTGTAGCTAATTATATGAACTATACATAATTTCACTTTTTACGTTAATTGTTTAAGTTATGCTTCATAAATAAATAATAAAGTTTTAAATTTTTTGCCGATTCCGACTACTTTTCAAGTTTGTACATCATATGTTTTATATATGAATGTTTGAAAAGTGCAAGACTAAAAAGTAAAAAATAAAATATTATGAAAAAAATATTTTTAAGAAACGCTTTTCTTTAGTTACGAGTGACTAAAATTAAACATATTATAAAAAAAAACAACTAAAAAGCAAAAAATAAAAATAAATTGAAAAAGTCTAACACATTCATTAAAGAAAAGCGTGGTCCGAAAACCGTTTATTCGATGAAGGCGCGCCACGCTTTTCTTTGACCAATGTGTCAGATTTTTTCAATTTTTTTATTTTTTGCTTTTTGGTTGATTTTTTTATAATATGTTTAATATTAGTGACTCGTAACTAAAGAAAAGAGTTTCTTAAAAATATTTTTTTTATCTTTAAACGTAGATAATAATATTTTTTTGGCATAAGTATTAGCAGTTTGATTTCTTTCGTTCATTTATGAATAATTTGGTTATACATGAACAATAGGCAATTTTAAACTCCATCCTAAATTGTTAAAGTTACTTAAACTGAACAATTTTACTCTATTATCTAATTTTTCTTCTTTTTCCTTCTCTTTATAAGCAATTATGCTTGTTCCTTGACGGATTGATACCTCTATGGAAGATTGTCACTCCATCTTTTGCGTGGTCGACCGATAATTCTTCTACCGACTAGTGATTTATCTCTTGCTATTTTGACCACATGTGTCTCCCCCATTCTGGTTATGTGTTTGTTCCATTCTTTTTTTCTATTTAGTGTCCATTCGTTTATACAATGTACTTTACATTTTATTCTAATATCTTCACTCCTCTTCGAATTTATTTCCTGTAATTTCCACTCTTCTTCTGCGTAGCAGAGTATTTTTACTTCTTTTTTTCCCATTCTATATCCTCTTCCTTTGTTGACGTTTTTGATGACTTCATCCATGATTAAATTGAAAAGCATAGGACTCAATGAGTCTCCCTGTCTTATTCCTCTGTCTATATCTATAGGTTCTGTAAGTTGTCCATCTATTCTAACATCCACTTTAGTGTTTTGGTAGATATTTTCCATAGTTTTCATGATAGGTAAAGTTTTCAATCCTAATAGCGACATTAATAATATTGAAAAATATTAAAAATATTACTAAAAGATTGCTAAATTAAAAACTTATTGGTCCATTTCCCTGGTGACACCTCCAAGGCTTCTACAAAATGCAAGCCAGATGGATGCTGCAGTGAAGACAAAGGGGAAGGAATTCTACACTATGCAATTCACAACCCCCGTCTACAGCTTGGTAAAGTTCCAACGGAAAATTGGCCTAGTTACTCTATAGGAATAATACTAATATAAAATAAAAATAAAAATGTATACCCTCTCTAGCAAGCAATGCAACTACCGACCAAAAAATTTCTATCATAAATCAAATACCTTGGACTGATCACAAAGTAAACGTCAAAGTCCATGTCCACAGAACGTGGCAAACTACTTGGGATCAGACTACCAACAAACTTAAAAAATGTTTAAGTCAAGTGGAAACCAAACTCATAGTACCAAGTAACAGAAAAGACCAAGTCATCATCAACCGACTCCGAATAGGACATACATTACTTACACACAAACATATATTCAACAAGGAGGCTCCTCCGATGTGTACCAAGTGCAACACGCAACTGACAGTGAAACATATAATTATCGAGTGTCCAGTGTACCAGAAAGAAAGGATCGCGTGTACTCTTAGTACTCTAATCTAAAAAATGTACTGACTTCAAACTTTTTTTTTCTTTCCTTATTGGCTTTGGATTACTTGATCCATTCAGCCACGATAGATACTAAATTGCTGTTTGCTACATTCCAAATATAATAAGATTACGTACATATGCGCACATATAATACTTATGCACGCACATACATACATAGGTAGATACTGAAATCAATAAAAAGCAAAAAAAAACAAAAAGGGGGGTGGAAACATTAAATTTACCGGCAGGTATACCCTTCATTCATGGCCCTAACCAACTTAAATTAATTTACAAATAATGAAATTGACAAAAAAACTAAATGCTGATACTTAATACTAATAAATACTTAACATTTTTTTAACACACCGCTAAGGCTTCAACCCTGTTCGACACCGCGAAAGTTTAGACCTGCTTTGTGCTTTTAATATCTTTCTCTTTTTTATTTTATAATTTATTATGCTTTTTTATTTTTTTTGTTTTTTTTCCTTTTGGTTTTTTTGTTTTTTAATATTTTTTGTTATTTTTTTGTTTTCTTTTTTCTTGTTTTTTTTTTAATTTTTTGTATACATATTATTTTTTTTATTATTTATTTTTTAATTTATTCCATATAAATTTTTATACAATTTTATTTTTATTACCTTCCTGTAAAATTTACTTAATAAAATTTTACAGGGAGACAATATTACAAAAGTATAAACATAAAACAAACAATAATTATTGCTAAACACATTCAACCGGACTCATTCAGTGCAAGTTAAATTTTCCTCTTAGTCCTTTTTAAAAACTCCCAGATGATTTGTTTAATCTTAGGATTTCGACGAGGCAAATATAAAAGAGAAGCATTATTTTGTGGGAAAGGTATTTGTTCTTGAATCAGATTGTGCATCATCATTATGTTTGCATTCAAAAAACCAATGATTAATGCCATCAACATATCCATTGCAATCGCAAAGATCCGATTCGGATAGGTTAAATCGATAGAGGTATGTCTTGACAGTGGCATGATTAAAGAGACATCTAATAAACATGGAATATATATTTCTATTGGGATAACTTCTGAGCGCAAAAGGCTCAGTAGGTAAAATAGGATGAATTTTGGTGTATAGATTGTTCCTTCGATTGCAGAAATCGTACCACTCAATATCCCAATTTTCTTTCAGACTTTTCTTGCGGGTAGCTGTTAGATCGCTTCTATCTAGCCAAGTAATTTCCGATCCTTTTAAGATTGCCTCTTTAGCAAAAAAATCTGCTTTCATGTTACCGGAAATACCAATGTGTACCTTTACCCAGACGAAAGTTACAGAAGTCTGTTTTTCCAGTAGCTTTAGTTGGTTTTCTAAAATTTTGACGACAAGGCTATTTTTAAATACATGTTTACGTGAGTTTTCTAGAGCTAATAACGAGGACTTTGAATCTGACATAATTACAACTTGTTTGTTAGAAATTTTTTTGTTGACAGCCCATTCTAGAGCTTGATAACTGGCGAACATTTCTGCAGAGTATATGGAGCATTGTTTATCTAATTTGAACATCAAGGATTCTTGGTGATCCGGAATATATACAGCACATCCAACTCCCAATCTTGATTTTGAACCATCCGTGAAAATCCTGCATGGATTATCAAGCTTGGCTATATGTTGCTGAAAGTCAACTGGATTCTCAGTGTCAAAATTTGGGAGGCAAACATTAACATTGGCATAGGATATATTAAAACTCAATTTAAAGAAAGTTAATTCACCTGGACTGTTTAAGTGCTGAGAGACGTTCGAGTATGCGACTGCTAAAATAGGAGAATTTCTGTTATGCCACCATTTGTCGACCAGATTAGAAACAGATATGCCACATATTTTTTGTAGTAGTTCAGTTTGGTTGTAAGATTGGCATTTAAGAATAAATTTTTAGGCTGAAAATAGTCGTCTTAAATGTAAAGGAGGCTCCATGGATTCAGCTAAAAGATTCTCTATAGGCGTAGACTTAGAGCGCACCTAGAACTAATCGTAGAGCCTTATTGAATGCGATCTAGTTTTTTAAGGCGACTGTTGTGGGAGATCCATATAGAATGCTTCCATGGCCGAGAATGGACCTGGTATATACACGATAAAACATTAAATTAATTTTAGGGTCAGCACCCCATCGATAGCGATTAACTACTTTAAGAATATTTAAACTTTTCTCACATTTTATTAAGCACTTATTAATGTGTTCATCCTATGTTAACTTGGTGTCCAACGTAATACCAAGATAAGTATAGTGCTTATGAACGAGTATACTTAGGTTGTTAATCACAATGCTGGGCATATCTGGTAAGCGATGTCGCGTGAAAAACACCACCGCTGATTTATTTGCAGTAAATCTTAAATCTAAACTTCAAACTTAAAATTCTTATTAAATTATCTCAAAATGACTAAACTATATACCAGATTGTAAACTTTTACTGTTTTCTTTATTCTTTTCATTTTAATTTTCATGTCAGCTACTAAGAGATTATGGTTAGATGATATATCTGCTCCAGGTTGTATAAATATGTATAATTATTATTTCTATAATTCAGCTTCAATACCGTTTAGCTGTTAAATAGCTGTTAAATAGCGTCAGCCTAAATTTAGTTTATTTGCATACATTTTACGCTTTATTTTGAGTATTCTATTGCTAATACAGCAGCATTTTTAATATTTATTAAGTAAAGTTTTAGTCTTTTAATATACCAACTCATTTTAAATTTACATCAAAGCGTTAAAAAAAGTTCTTTCATTATTTTAATACTACAAGTATAAGAGCAGCCGAACTTAATGTTAATAAAATTATTTTAGAAAAACTTTAAATATATTTCTAAGGCTAGTAAACTTTTAACTTCATCAGCAAAGTTCGTTTCTGTGCTCCTCTGCCCTTCGACTTTCGAAAGTACAGTAATTTTTTCAAAAGAATTTTTCCGTAAAACTCACTCCAAACTTTAGTCTACAACTCTACTTAGTTACTTACTTCTCGCATTATTACTTGTTATTTTCACACCCACCCAATTTGGAGCTACAAAAGATAAGGCCAATTAAGATTTGTGAAGTGCCCGAGACGTTAGACTTCCTTCGAGATTAAAAAGAAACAGAAATAAAAACGGAAGAAACACTTGGAAAACCTCTTCGTTTTGTCTAAGATCTAAACTTGTTGAGAATTAACAAGGCATCGTTGAAGTTTATAGAGTTTTGACTGGAAACGTTTATTTCCGAAATAACCGTAAAACTACTACAAATTTTTATTAATTTTATTTTGATGAATGAATCATAAAGTTATAACAAGCATCATAAAAGCTAACTATATTTCAAAATGTAATACTGTTATTATCATGTCTCCATTACATGTTACCTTTTTCTCACTATCTAATATCTTAATGTGTGCTTTTATGATTTACCTAGAATATAGTAAAATGAAAATAGTTTTTCTCATAAAAATACTTGGAAAGCAAATTGGTTTACATTGATTTTTTTTTCAAAACCATTACAAAACAAAATACCATCATGATCAATCAGCCAATCGCGTCTACCGCTAGACATAGGCCTTCCTCAGTTCTATCCAGCGTGCTCTACACTGGGTCTTCTTGTTCTTAAGGTGCCGAGAACGCTTGTCGATCGTTGGCTCTCATATGGCCCGGCATATTAACAATCAATGCCTTATTTTCAGCCGCACGAAATAGTTCAGTACTAGTTTTCCCAAACCATTGGCGTAGGTTTTTAAGCCAAGAAGTTGTACGGCGGCCCACACTTCCTTTTCCCATTATTTTACCTTGCATGGCAAGGTGAAGTATGTTATATTTTTGTGGGTAACGCATTATATGATCAAAGTATTCCAATTTGCGCCTTTTAACCGTGTTCACTACTTCGCAACTGTTATTCAAACGTTGCAAAACCCTTTCGTTTGTAACTCTTTCTACCCAACTGATCTTCAGAATACGGCGATAGACCCACATCTCAAATGTTTCTAGTTTTTTAAAAGCGATTCTGCCAGGGTCCATGCTTCCGCTCCGTAAAGTAGTACTGGAAATATATAACATCGAACCATTCTTATGCAAAGATCCAAATGTTGATCATGACTGCAAAGGATTTTCTTAGATTTCATAAAACTTTTTCTTGCTTTGGAAATCTTACTTTTCATTTCTGTACTGGGGTTCCAGCTTTCATTAATATGAGTACCCAGATAT
Organism: Diabrotica virgifera virgifera; assembly: GCF_917563875.1. Taxonomy (NCBI): domain Eukaryota; kingdom Metazoa; phylum Arthropoda; class Insecta; order Coleoptera; family Chrysomelidae; genus Diabrotica; species Diabrotica virgifera. The sequence goes on along the minus strand of NC_065451.1, from coordinate 46,603,812 downwards.
ACAAGATTACTTACTCGCTCAATTGAGTCATTACCGATTGTTACGTTATAGTTATTATTATTTACGGTTGCCTGTTTACTAATAACCATAAACTTTATTTTTCTTGCATTGAGTCTGAGTCAATATATCGCGCAGAACGCCACCATTCGGTTCAATAACGCTTGAAGATGTTCAATTGATCCTGTCACTAACAATGTGTCATCTGCGTATCTGATATTGTTCATAAGCATTAATGAGTATGCCCTCTTTTGCGTTTTCCAACACTTCATTTAATATTGTTTCAGCGTAAAGATTTAACAACATTGGTGACAATATACAGCCTTGTCGAATTCCACGCTTGATTTTTACTTCTTCAGAGCACTGATTCCCAACCCTAACACATGCAGAATGGCCCCAATACAAGTTTGCGATTATTCTAATATCCCTACCGTCTAGACCGGTAGTCTTGAGAATATGCAACATTTTTTCACGGCGAACTTTTAAAAGGCCTTTTCAAAATAAATCGCGCACATCAAAACGTCATGATTTACATCTCTGCATCTTTGAATTAGAACTTGGGTTCCAAATAGTGCATCACGCTTTCCAAGGCCACGGCGAAAACTGAATTGGGTACTTGACATTCTTTCCTCAATTTTTCTATATGTTCTTTGATGAATTATTCTGAGAACAGTTTTCAATACATGACTCATTAGGCTGATGGTGCGATAGTCGCTGCATTTTTTGGCTTTGTGTTTTTTGAGGATTTAAGCCAATCTTTAGGAATTTTTCCGCTTTCCCAGATTAAGTTGAATAATTTCGTAGGTATCTAATGCCTGGTTGCACCAACAGATCTTAAGCTCCAGCTTAGCTAAGCCCTACTTATAGATAGGGCCTCCTTGAGTATCACTTACGTTGCACCATAATTTTAGATTCTTACCTTATTATCAATTATATCTATTATTATAGTACGGTATTCTTATTGTTATATATTAAAATTATATTATATTAATTCTTATGATACTCTCGACTTAAGATCTGTTGGTACAACCGGGCATTAATGCCCTCGGCACCTAAAAGCTTTAGTGTTTCTACATAAATTTCATCTGGTCCGATAGCCTTGCCATTTTTTGCGTTGTTTATAGCGTATTGCACTTCTTCCTTAGTTATTTGAGGACCGCTTATGTCATTTAGAGTTTCTAGTTCGCTTCTTTCATCATCGAATAATTCCTTTATATATTCAGTCCATCGTATTAGTTGACCTTCGATATCGACTATAATTTTTCCATTTTTATCTTCGATTAGTGGAGGTTTAAATTTATTATTCAGTCTTGCAACTTCTTTCAGTTTTTTGTGCATATTGAATGCGTCGTAGATACTCTCGTAGTTCTCAATTTCTTTACGTTGTTGTTTATGCCACTCTGATTTAGCTGATCTTATTTTTCTTCGAATCATACTGTTTAGCTGTTTGTATTCTGTCAGATTAGCATTTTTATATTTTATTCTTGCATACATTAAAGTCAATATCTCTTCTGTCATCCACTGTTGCTTATTCCTGCGTTGATTTTCCATTAGATGGTCTTCTTGGACTTTTTCCAATGTTTCTTTGCATGACTCCCATAATTGTTCTTCTGAATTTTCATTTCCCAAAATCTGAAACTGATGTTCTAATTTATCGGTTACTATTTCTTTCACTTCCGCATTTGATATTTTATCAAATTACACTGGGTCCTATTACACTGGGTCGCTTGTAGCCAATTTCCCGCTAATCTTTTTAGGTCTCTGTCCATTTAGTCAGCTTCTTTTATAGTTTCTGGACTTCTATTTTATGATTCGTCTTGACCACCGTCCATCTTGTGCTAAGTGCCCTGCCCATCTTTCTTTATATTCTATATTGGTGCCACATATTGCCATTGAGTGTTTTTAAATATTGACTCTAGAGGTGCAGTGAACAATATTGGTGAAATATTCCTCCTTGTCTTAGTCCTCAACACAAGCTGAATTTTTCTAGATCTTTGTGTAGTCGTTTACTTGATGTAGCGTTCGCATAGATATTTTTGATTAGTAACGTATACCTGTAATCTATTCGGATCTGCTTTAATGCTTCCAGTAATGTTGAAAACACTACAGAGTCAAAAGGCTTCTCGTAGCCGATAAATGCCAGAACCAGTGGTATGTTGTACTAAATGCAATTTTCAATTCATATCTTTATGGTATGTAAATGGTCATTTGTGCCATATCCTGCCCTAAAGAATGCCTGTTCTTTGGGCTGATAGAAATCAAGTTTAGGAGTTAGTCCCTTCCTTAAGATTTTCATTAAGGGTTTGTACATATGTGGTCATAGGCTGATGGGTCTATAATTTCCTAATCTATTACGTAATATCACCTTTTTTGTGTAACAAGACTATCACTACATTGTTCCAGTTTGTCGAATTCTATCCAAATGTTAGCATTCATTAAATAGTTCGCTTATTGATTTTAATACGATTTATCCTCCTACTTAATTGCCTCAATAATGAGTCCATCATCAGGCGATCAATGGTTCTTAATATTCTTTAAAACAGTGCTTACTTCTGACACTGTAATGGGTAAAAGTATCAGATTGCTGATTTATGAGAGTCCTTTTTTTCAGAACGTCCTCTTTATCTGTTGTTGCTTTTCCAGCTTTGCCTCTTAGCTTTCATTTTTCTTTTTTTTTACTTTGGGCAAGTTCTCTTTTGATTATCTTTAAACCTTTTGTAAAGGAGTCCACGTTGGGCGCCAAAGTGATGCAATAAACTACCCCAGATTATTGAAATAATATTAAAGAATAATATTTCAATTAACTATGATAGTTATCGTCTATCCTAGGCTAGCTCAATCTCACAAGTTGTGAGTTCACTTCGGCCTAATCAAAAACATGAACAATGAAAATCCAGAATGGAGCAAATAAAACAATAATATTTAACTGATCATAATTATTTTTTATAAAGACATAATTAAGTAATGTATTAAAAAATATATATATACAAGACCTTGCCGAAGCTAAACAGATCACAGATTATACTTATCGATGGCACTTGGTATCTGTCTGCGGGATCTTGGTGTCTTACTGTTGGTTCTGCAACGGGCTCTGGGGCTTGTAGATGTTCTGGCCATCAGGTCTAAAGGTGTAGGTCGGTTTCTAGGTGACCAGTTACTGCTGCATCGATGCATCGCCGGCGACATTGGGGGCTCGAGTTTCAGGGAGTCTCCCACGAGGTGAAGGGTTGTTCGGTGTAGATCATTATTTGTCCAGAAAACTAGAATACATACAAGTATATGAAACACCAAGAAAACAATGAAAATATCCTTGCCATTCTTTTAACAAATAATCCAGAAATGATAGACCTCACAGAACCTTGCTAACTAAGATCTATAACACTGTGCTTGACTATGACCTGGTAAATATCATTAGATCACTATTGTGTAATAGACGCTTCTACGTTGTGCTAAATGGAAAGAAGAGCAGATGGAGAACCCAAAAAAATGGCCTACCTCAAGGAAGCGTTCTGGCGCCGTCCCTATTTAACATCTACACAAACGACCAACCAATACACCCTCAGACTGAGAGTTTTGTTTACGCTGACGACCTTGGTATCGCCGTAAGGGGGAAAACACTCACACAAGTGGAGTCGACAATGGAAGAGGCTTTAAACATGATGTCAACTTACTAAAAACAAAACTCATTAAAAGCAAACCCTACAAAAACCCAAGTATGTGCATTCCATCTCAACAACCATCTGGCGCATGTTAAACTGAATGTTTCTTGGGAAGGACAACGCTTGGAACATACTGATAGGCCTAAATATCTTGGAGTAATACTAGACCGGTCACTAACGTATAAATTCCACTGTCAGAGCACAAGACAAAAGGTCTCTACGAGAAACAGCCTTCTCCGGAAACTTGTAGGGAGCAAGTGGGGTGCAAACCCTCAGGTCTTAAAGTTAACAGCTGAGGCCTTATGTTTCTCAACAGGGGAATATGCTTGTCCCGCTTGGGGTAGATCTAGACACGCCCAACAATTCACCACAGCGTTAAATGAAACATGTAGAATAATAACCGGTTGCATGAAGCCTACCCCTCTAACCCTACTGTACCGGGCCGCTGGATTCGCATCACCAAACGAGAGTAGATGTGCCTCACAATATGTGGAGAAGTTCAGGCAAACTTTCGATGAAAAGCACCAATTATACGGGTTTGACGAACCGCCAGGAACTAGCCGACTTAAATCAAGGAAAAGGTTTATGAGAAATGTCAGCGTCGAACCACCCGAACTGTTCCCCCTACATCCAGAACGACCTAATGGAATGAACCTGGACTGGAGAACCTGGCGGACACTCAACCGCATACGCACAGGTGTTGCCCCTGTAAAACAGAACCTCATTAAATGGGGCATTAAGACAGATAACGACGCACTTTGTGAATGTGGGGAAATGCAGAACGTGGAGCACCTGAGAGTATGCAGACTTTGCCCATCACAGTGCACCCTCGATGATTTATGGCTCGCAAATACAAAGGGTGTAGACGTGGCCCGATATTGGGCAGAAAAACCGTAGTCGGATCCAGACACGAAAAAGTAAAGTAAGTTGCATAAAGGCAAGGTTAAACAAAATTAATAGTAATAAATAATGCATATTAGTAGTTGAATAGTTGTGGATTACTACATATATATGAAAATAATAGATGTAATGTGTAATATATATGAAATAATCACCATGAAGTATGAAACTAGAAAGTAAGGTTACACATAAAAACATAAAGTAAGGAACATAAAAAAGATTACGGATACAGGCTTAGAAAAATGTGTATAGTTATGTTTAAACACTTACCCCAAATAAGAACGTCTGTTTGAAAATGTGACTATGAGGCCAGATAATTGCCTTAAGTAGATTTTAAAATTAAAAGAAAACATATTCTTCATTTTGACAAAGAGGAAGAGTTTCACTTGACATTGACAGACTTCGTAAGTGGGGGCTTAAAATTTGATTGAAACGAGAAACGACAGTGCGATATCACTGTCATGAACCACAGAACGATTGTATAAGAATGTTCTATGCTGAGAGAGAACAAGAATGTTGAGATATGCCTATAAATAAAGAAGCAGGGCGCGAACCAATTTTTAACGAAAAAGCAAGTTAAAACAAATACAGAAGATAATTATTAATGAAATATTAAAGAAAATAAAGTAAAATAATTATTTTAAAATAAAATAGCAAAGATGTGACGTTTGTAACGTTACACACTCCTCTCATCCATCAGAAAATTTTGAACACAAGTGAGAAATTTTTCTCAAAGAAAACAGGACCGTTACACTTTGTTCTCTTCTACTATTTAAATAATCACATTCGGATTTGTTATCACGACTAAATTGCGTATTACTTTTTCTGACTATCTAATCTCTTATAATATAGTGTATGCTTTTATATAGCGTAGAATACAATCGAATGAAACTAGCTTTTCTTCTACAAACATATAGTGATTTAAAAAAAAACAGCCAGAATGACAACTATTTGTTTAAATATTGATTTATTGAAGTATACGTTAAAACATAAGAGCAGAATAAATGCAATGGAGATGAGTCATTTAAGAAGGACAGTTGGAA